>NC_081533.1:33985011-33987511 GCF_030273125.1 Centropristis striata
ACCTTCTAATTTGCATATCAAAATGGCGGCCAAATTGCCCATCTTGCTCAGTCATTGGACCATTTCCCCTTAGTTTTTTTGTAAGTAGGCAATCAAAGATGAGGAAATTAAGTTTCTAGATCTATAGTCTAGAGTCAGAGCAAGGATATAGTGGAGGCTCAGTGTCTTAATTATATATATATATATATATATATATATGCAAAATACCAACTTTTAAGGTGAACTTAAGCTTTATTTGTGTCAATTTTTTAAGGCCGACATAAATATTCAATCAATATCACTTTTAAATGTTCCAGTTGGTATTTTGCATACATATATATATACATATAAAAGACACTGAGCCTCCACTATATCCTTGCTCTGACCCTAGACTATAGATCCAGAAACTTAATTTCCTCATCTTTGATTGCCTACTTACAATAAAACTAAGGGGAAATGGTCCAATGACTGAGCAAGATGGGCAATTGGTGGCCATTTGATACAAATTAGAAGGTCAAAAACTCAAAATTTGGCTTGGGAACCATTTTTTTTGGACTCAGCACCCTTGAGATATGTAAGGTAGGCCGGTTCCTGACTTGTACCCATAAATGCTCCTCACTTCTTATAGGAGGCCTTTATTCTGAAATCCGTCCAGACTACCATGTCAAGGTCCATCGATTTCAAGAGTCAAATGAAAATTGTCTCTTTATGTCACGACCTCGTCCACGTTAACCACGGCGAGCTCCTGACAGGAAGTAACTCTGAACTCTCCACCGCTCAGAGAGGAGAGGGACATCAAATGTCCACATACCGGACATACCACTGCTGCTCTAATGTGCCTCTGTTCACACCAGTCATCTGATGCCACAGGCTGTGTGTGTGTGTGTGTGTGTGTGTGTGTGTGTGTGTGTGTGTAATCTCTTATATGTGAGGTAATCTAGAAAAAATGCTCTTAGATTACAGAGGATGTTTCATCAGATTAGTGCCCTAGTTTTTCTCCCCAATCTGTCTGACAAACACACACACACACACACACACACACACACACACACACACACACACACACACACACACACACACACACACACACACACACACACACACGCACACACACACACACACACAAATCAGCTTTGAATTCAATAACAGTGTTGCCTCTAGTGGTCTAAGAAAGAACTAAATATAATCTAATCAAGTTTCCCATCATGCCTTTACTCTGTGTGTGTGTGTGTGTGTGTGTGTGTGTGTGTGTGTGTGTGTGTGTCAGAGCTAACAGTTCCCATGAGGAGACTTCATATCCCATGATCCTGATGGAGGAATCTGAGGAATGTTCACTGCTGCACATTCCTGCACACACACCTACTGTCTGTCAGTGTGTGTGTGTGTGTGTGTGTGTGAGTGTGTATTTGAGGTATTTGCACTTAACTACACATTAATTAATCACAAATTATAACACAATAATATTACTGTATGTACACGACCGGTCAAAGGTTTTAGAACACACCAACTTTTCCAGAATTTAATTGAAAATGATGCAGTTTAATGTCTCAGTGTACTCTGAAATTAATGCACATTTGCAACATTTAAAATTCTTTATTGAGCATGATAGTGTTTTGAAAGTAAAAAAAAAAGATTCAAAATCACATTTTATGTTGGACTAAAGGACTAAAAAAACACACAAAATGATCAAAAAAAGCCACAAAATGACAAAAAAAAGACACAAAATGACCAAAAAAAGACACAAAATGACCAAAAAAAGATACAAAATGACAAAAAAGACACAAAATGACCAAAACAGACACAAAATGACCAAAAAAAGACACAAAATGACACAAAATGATCAAAAACAGACACAAAATGACTAAAAAAGACACAAAATGACTACAAAAAGACACAAAATGACCAAAAAAGACACAAAAAGACACAAAATGACAAAAAAAAGACACAAAATGACAAAAAAAAAGACACAAAATGACTAAAAAAGACACCAAAAGACACAAAATGACAAAAAAAGACACAAAATGACCAAAAAAAGATACAAAATGACAAAAAAGACACAAAATGACCAAAAAAGACACAAAATGACCAAAAAAAAGACACAAAATGACACAAAATGACCAAAAACAGACACAAAATGACTAAAAAAGACACAAAATGACCAAAAAAAGACACAAAATGACCAAAAAAGACACAAAATGACCAAAAAAAGACACAAAATGACTAAAAAAAGATTACATTATTTTCCAGTTTTGGTTCAGCTTACCTTTTTTTATTTACCTCTGGCAGTTCACCACTTACCTTTGGACCCTTTCAAGCTGTTCATTTGACTTGAACTGCTGGAATTTCAATAAAAAACTGGAAAAATTGGGCTGTTCTAAAACTTTTGACCGGTAGTGTATATCATTCTGTGTAAGAAGTACTTTTACTTTATGGACTTTATAACCTTCTGAATCCCAACAAGCAGCATTTTAGGGCGTTTTTCTTCTGCTCACATCATATTTTACTTATGTTTTAAAAATCT
>NC_081533.1:33990011-34025011 GCF_030273125.1 Centropristis striata
TAGCCAACCAACCAACTAACCAACCAACCAAGTAACTAACTATCAAACTACTTGACCGATCAACCAAACAAGCAAGTTACTAAACAACAAACTAAGTAACTAACTACCAAGTAGCCAAACAACCAACCAACCAACCAAGCAACCAAGTAATTAATCATTATTATTAATTATCCATCCAAGTAGCCAACGACTGACTGAGTACAGGAGACGTAATTGCGTCTTTCATCCTGTTGGTAAAGATAAATGTTTACTTTCCTTCAATTTATGTGTTGACAGTTTTAGCATACAAGTAAAGCAAAAGAAATATAAGTTGTTATTGTGATTATTATTGTTTCCAAGCGTCTGTAATGATTCCACTCTTAACATAGTAACATAGAACAGAAATACTCAGAGAGAGTAGAAACATCTTGGGTTTATTTTAATAGGAAGTAAAGTAAAGAGTCCTACCTGAGTCTGCAGGTGAAGCCATGGAGACGTCTCCTCTGCGTTCTCCTCCTCCTCTTCCTCCTCTCTTTCATCACCGCTCGCCTCCTCCTCCTCCTCCTCTTTCTTCTCTCCTTCCTCCTCTTTGGCCCCGCCCTCCTCCGTCCGTGTGATCTGATTGGTTGTTTCCAGGTGGGCGGTGCCGAACGGCTCTGATGGACAGGACTCGTCCTCGATGGTGACGATGGCCACCGTGACCTCGTCTTCCTCTCCGTCCTCATTTCCTCCTCCTCCTCCTCCTCCTCCTCTTCCTCGGCTCAGAGAGCAGGAGAGGAAGGGTAAGGAGGTGAAGGAGGAGGAGGCGGGGATCGGAGTGGGTCCACCCATCACTGGGTCTTTGTTTCCCACCTTCATCGTCTCTTCGTCCTCCTCCTCCTCCTCCTCCTCCTCCTCTTCCTCTTCTCTCCTGGTCTGTAGTGTTCTGTCCTCCTCCTCTCCTTCCTCCTCTTCTCTCCTTTCTCGACACTTTCCGTCCATCTTTGGCTCGTTAATCACAAAGAAACATTCTAAAAAGACACAAAAGTCAACGTCAACACATCTGAACCCCAAAAAGGGAAAAAATAAAAACAATAATACATCAATACATCGCCAAAATTACACAGTTTATAATACCAAAAAAACCCTATTATTAATTATATTTAAAAAATAAATACATAAAATAAATAAATGTATCCCTCAAAACCCACCTGCCGCAAATCTGCCAACAATCACTGATTTTAAAATGTTTTTATTTTTATTTTTTTTCTTTATGCTGAGCATCTTTGTGTGTCTAGAAAAGTGATATATAAATTAAATGTGTTATTATTATTATCATTATTATTATTATTATTACCAAACATGTCTCATAAAAAATATCTACAATAAATAAATAAATAAACAAAAAAAATTAATTAATTAATCCAGAAAGACTAAATCCAGAGAGACTAAAGCAACAGATATTTCCTCAGGAGTTGCTGGAGACAGAAACAGAACTAATATTAGTTTTATTATTATTGGACATAAAAACAACCAAAACTGATAAAAACTGATCCAAACAATACCAAAGAACATGTCAGAGGATTATTATTTTCATTCAAACTACTACTTTTTTTTATAATACATATTCATACCCTTTGCTTCTGTTTTTGCTGCTGTGACGAGTGAATTTCCCTGTTGTGGGATCAATAAAGTATAATCGAATCTAATTTATAGCATCCAGCAATAAGAAAATATAGACAAAAAAAATATTCATTCATAAATGAGATTTTCTGGGAAAATTCTCTCAAGAATTTGCCCATAAAAACAAAAAATAGTATCAGGTCATCAGGAAGAAAACAAGACATTAAAATATATGATACTGAAATATTGATATGATTACTATTTTTAAATATTTTTTCTAAAATCAAGTCAAAGTTTATTCATAGAGCATATTTAAAAACAACCTCAGTTGACCAAAGTGCTGTAAAGTTATAAAAATACAATAAAATCCTACACAAATATAGTAATAAATAAAAACAATGAAAACAATAGAATAATACTAAAGCAATAAAATAGTAATAAAAGTTTTACATTTCTACAGATTCCTTAAATATAGCTAAAATAAAATATTTATTAATAAAATAAGAGGAAATCAATCACTATGGTGTCGGTTGGTTTTATTTTGAAACCCGTTTTAATCTGTTTAGGTAAATTCACTTTTTAAGTTTGACTCTGATTAAAAGAAAAGTTGGGACGTTATCTAAAATGTAAATAAAACAGAATGCAATAACTGGGAACATTTAGTTTTTGGTAAATACATAATACACCTATTCTGAAATTTTAAAATTGTACTTAGATTAAACTCAGCAACTTTTTGGGGTTTAAATAAAATATATATAACATAAAACAATAAAAATCAAATAATTAATATAGTTGTTCGTGTGTAATTTTGGCATGTTTTACGACTAAAATGCTATGATAATAATAATAATAATAATAATCATAATAATAATTATATTATTATTATTAATAATAATAATAATAATAATAATAATAATAATAATAATAATATATGTATGTATTTATAAAAAATACTAAATTTGAAATACATTTAATTTTCCTTTATCATTATTTTCAATGGTCTCAAAATAAAATTGTTGAATTGTTTTGGTCTCTTCTGTTATTTTTGTATCTTTATTATTATTATTATTATTATTAAATAAAATATATATAACATAAAACAATAAAAATCAAATAATTAATATAGTTGTTTGTGTGTAATTTTGGCATGTTTTACGACTAAAATTATTATTATTAATATTATTAATAATAATTATTATAATAATAACAATATTAATAATAATTTATGTGTTATTATTATTTTAGTAATAATAAAATAACAATAATATAATAATAATAATAATAATAATAATAATATCTGTGGTGACAAATATTCAGTTTATCACTTTATAAAACACAAAATATTTGAAGTTCAGACTGATAAACTTTGTTGGTTTGTAATAAACTCTGATTCAGTCTTTTTTTTTTTTTACAGCGTGCCAAATCTTTGGGGATCAGAGTTATATATCTAAACTTTAGTCTTCATAAATACAGAACTTGAGTAAATGTTCAGTTTTTTACTAATATCAGCAATGGTGGGAAGTAACTAAGTACATTTACTCAAGTACTGTACTTAATTACAATTCTGAGGTACTTGTACTTTACTTGAGTATTTCTAGTTTATGTAACTTTATACTTCTACTCCACTACATTTTAAGGAAAATATTGTACTTTTTACTCCACTAGATTTAGCTGACAGCTTTAGTTACTTTACAGGTCGAGATTAAAGATGAAAAGATGATCATTTTAAAGTGATTAGACTTTTTTAATTAAACCCCATAACAGTATAATAAGTAGATAATGCAGCCCTGTCTTTACAAAATTAAAACACTGCTTACATAAAAGCATCAATACAAATAATTCAATAATATATTTCGAATATATAAAACAATTTGTGTGGGGTCATTTCTGAATAACAAGTACTTTTACTTTTGATACTTTAAGTACATTTTGATGCTGATACTTTTGTACTTTTACTTTAGTCAGTTTTGAATGCAGGACTTTTACTTGTAGTGGAGTCATTTCACAGTGTGGTATTAGTACTTTTACTGCAGTAATAGATCTGAATACTTCTTCCACTGGATATCATAGTATTTAATGTCGGTGATGTTTACATTTCTGTAGTATTAGTATCAGTATTTATGTTTATCTCAGTGTTTTTACAAGATAATTGTCTCAAAGTGTCGCCGAATTAACCAGCTAATGTTAAAGAGTAAAACTAATACACATATCATAGTTAAAGCTTATTAATTGATGAGATAAAGGTAAAATAAACCAAACTTACCTGTAAACTCACCGGGCTTCTGCTGAGGACTTTAAACTTTAAACGCCGCTGGTTTTTTCTTCTTTTCCTCTATTTTTTAACAGTATTTCCTGTCAGCAGCGTTTATATTGTTTATATTTATATCCAACAGTCTCTTTAAGTCAAACTTCAACTCTCATATTTGTGTTTTTGAAACTTTTTTCCATCAAAAACTAGAAACTTTCTCCCCGTTTCTTCTTCTTCTTCTTCTTCTTCTTCTTCTTCTTCGCTGCTGCACATGGAGCTTTGTTTGGCGCGCGGCGATGACGTCATGCATATTGATTACGCGCGCCTCGTCGTTTGTTTTTGTTATTATTATTATTATTATTTTATTATTACTAAAATAATAATGATACATAAATTATTATTATTATTAATACTTTTATTATTATTATTATTAATAATATTATTAATAATTTGAATTTAATTAATTTATTAAAACTGGGAACATTTTGTCTTTTGTAAATACATACACCTATTCTGAAATTTTAAAATTGTACTTAGATTAAACTGAGCAACTTTTTGGGGTTTAAATAAAATATATATAACATAAAACAATAAAAATCCAATAATTAATATAGTTGTTTGTGTGTAATTTTGGCATGTTTTACGACTAAAATGTTATAATAAAAATAATAATAATAATAATAATAATAATAAAGATACAAAAATAACAGAAGAGACCAAAACAATTCAACAATTTTATTTTGAGACCATTGAAAATAATGATAAAGGAAAATTAAATGTATTTCAAATTTAGTATTTTTTATAAATACATACATATGTTATTATTATTATTAATAATAATAATAATAATAATAATAATAATAATAATTTTAGTCATAAAACATGCCAAAATTACACACAAACAACTATATCAATTATTTGATTTTTATTGTTTTATGATATATATATTTTATTCAAACCCCAAAAAGTTGCTGAGTTAAATCTAAGTACAGTTTTAAAATTTGAGAATAGGTGTATGTATTTACAAAAGACAAAATGTTCCCAGTTTTAATAAATTAATGAAATTCAAATATCTTCTCTTGTTTTCAATTGAATGTAGGTTGAAAAGGATTCACTCTTTAAATAAATGTATTACAGCATATTAAGTTATTAATACTTAAATATATTCGTTATTTTATTGTTATGAGCTGATATCAAAAAAGTATCACATTTTAGAAGTTAAACATGTGAAACAGTATAAATTCTTTAATTTAGATTTATTTTGTCTCTTTTATTTACAATCCCAACTGCGTTAAACAACAATTACAATTATTTATTAAACAATTAATCTTTTTTTTTGTTGCTATTCTGTTTTTCTTATGTATTTCACAGCGTTCTGCTCAAAATAATAATATAATAATAATAATAAATAAAAATATCAAAATAATGATCAGTAAAACATGTAAAAAGTGCACACAAATTACATTTAATAAATAAAAACTGAAATAATCAAATTCAGAATATGTGTATGAATTTACAAAAAGTACTACATTTGAAATACATTTAATTTTCCTTGATCATTATTTTCAATTGTCTCAAAATAAAATTGTTGAATTGTTTTGGTCTCTGCTGTTATTTTTATATCTTTATTATAAGCTCACCTGCATGAAAAGTACAAATAAAGTTTGATTGATTGATTTTAATTGCTTTCTTTAAGATATTTGTTGTTTTTAACCACTCAGAACTCAAGAAGGCAGAGAATAAAATATAACTGCAGGTAAAAATAACTTAATTTATAATCACTGTAATTTAATATCTCAACTAAATGAAGATCTGTAACAATATTAGAGCAATCAGGATCCAAACACACTTGAATTGCACTTCTTTTTTATTTAATTGTCCATACATTTTAAAAAATATTCTTTATTTTAAGTCATTGGCAGAAGATCAACAACTCTTAAACATCTGGTTTCAGCACCTTTATCAGAAATATTAACACAGACATTAAATAATAGATTAGCCTGCATGATAACTTTATATCAGGAGGGATTAGTCACATTAACAGCTGTCGTCATTAGTTCTATTCAAGCTAAAATGTCTCAGTGTTAAATCAAAGGCTGTTTTAGTGTTAGAGCTCCTGGCTGATTGGAGGTTTCTCAGCTACTCCTCGTAGAGGACTTCGTCGATGAGCACGTCGTTGTGGTCTACGGGGACCTCGGGACACATCTGCTCCCTGAAGGCCAGGGCGATGGTGTAGGGTTTCCCTGCAGGGTGCTTCGTGCAGCGCTCCAGGTACGCGTCGTAGAAACCTTTCCCTCGGCCCAGACGCCGTCCGGACCGGTCGAAGCCCAGACCGGGCATCAGGATCAGGTCCAGACCTCCTGCAGGGGGGACACACCTCACAGTTATTAGCTGGACTGGATCTGTAGAGTATGCTCATAAAAATAAAAATAACAGATAGAAGAGAAAAATAAAAGAGCAAAATATCTGCACCTATCTACACATAGATATAAAGAAAATACATTTAAAAAAATTAAAAATCTGCACCTACCTACACACGAACATAAAAAAATGAAAGAAAGAAAATATGATAAAATATCATCATTCACGTACTGACACATATGTTAAAATAAAGAAATGTGCACCTACCAACACATATGCATGAAAAACATTAAAGAAAATAGAAAGTAAAAAACCTGCAACTACACATATATACAAAAAATATTACAAAAACTGATTTAGAAAATAAAAATCTGCACCTACACACACATAAAAAAAATGTTTAAAAAAAATAAAGATTAGAAAAAACACCTACAAAAAATCTGCACCCACCTACACAAATGTTAAAAAATAACAAAAAATAATAAAAGAAAGAACACCTGCACCTACCTTGACATATACATTTTTTAAAAATCAAAGAAAAAGATAATGTGTATATTTGTATAAAGTAAAATATATATATATATATATATATATAGTAAAAAAAACACATTCAAACATGAAGAAAAAATAAAGAAAATAAAGAAAAAATATTATAAATTATCTGCACCTGCTTCCATATATACATAAAAACCATAATTTTCAGGGCTATATTCTGTGACATATAAAAATAATAATAGAAAGAACACCTACACCTACCTTGACATATACATTTAAAAAAAAAAAAAAGATAATGTGTATATGTGTATAAATAAATAAAAAAATATATATAGTAAAAAAAAACACATTTAAACATGAAGAAAAAAATACAGAAAATAAAGAAAAAATATTATAAATTATCTGCACCTGCAACCATAAATGTCAGGGCTGTATTCTGTGACATTATTTAATAAAGCCATGTATTTGAATGGTGTGTCTGTACCTGCGGACAGCGCCTCCTCCCGGCTGTGGTCCTCCTCCGCGGGCTGCCTGATGCTCCAGGAGGTGGTGGGGAGGCTCTGCACCTCCTGCAGGCTGCGGAGCTGCAGCATGTCCATGCGGTTGCCTCCTCCCGCCTCGTAGCGCGGGATGAAGCAGCTCTTCCCGCGCTGCAGCGCGTCCCTGAGGATCTCCTCGGTGCGGACCTCGTCCCGCATGCTGAGGAAGAGCGCGAGGCGGCGGGAGGCCTCGTAGCGCGGGTGGGAGAGGAGCCGCTGGGAGAGCCGCAGGGACTGGAGGAGCTTCTCCTCCTCACTGAGGGAGGAGAGCCGCTGCTTCACCTCCCTCCGCAGGGCCTGCTTAGCTGCTCGGACTGCACTCATAATCCCTTTATTAATGCTTTTTATATTATTATTATAATTCTGATTATTCTACAGAGACAGACTGAGGCCTCTCGGGCTGCTGGAACAGATCTGCTGCGTGTCTTTTTCTCTCCACACAAGTTAAATATTAACAAACTTCAGAGAATAAATCAATAAAAACATCAATATTCAACAACTTTTGCATTCTATCCTCTCTGCAACGAGATATTTATTATTTAACACACAAGTGGTGTTTATTAATGTAAAGTCAGCAAATAAACTCAATAAATAATGACTTTAAATGTCAGAAACTGGAGTTAACTGAAGTCTGGAGTCATGAGGCTGCAACCGGAAGTTTCTTCTTCTTCTTCGGTTCTGTTTTATGGTTGTTAGTAAACAGCTTTTAGGTGCTTTAGCGCCTCCTTCTGTGAGGGTTAGGGTGGGGAGGAATAGTATTATTTAAATTTATTTCATTATTTTATATATATATATATATATATATATATATATATATATATATATATGACGATTATATTTTCATTATTTTGATTTATTTATTTTAAAATATACTAATATATATATATATATATATATATTAATATAATAATGTAAATATTAATATAATAATAATTAATATACGCCTCCTTCTGACAGGGTTAGGGTGGGGAGGAATATTATTATTTTAATTTATTTCATTATTTTATATATATATATATATATATATATATATATATTCGTCATATATATATATATTTTTACGATTATATTTTCAGTATTTTGATTTATTTATTTTAAAATATACTAATATATATATAGATAGATTAATATAATAATGTAAATATTAAAGAGGTTTTTTTCTATATTTTTATATGGATATATGTAGTGAGATGCAGTTTTTTTCTATTATGTTCTTTATTTTCTAAATGTATGTGCAGGGGGTATAGGCATTTCTTTTCTATTATTACTTTTCTTTATTTTTTAATGTATATTTGAAAGCAGTTGCAGATGTTTTCATTTTTTTATTTAATCTATATTTTTTAAATGTATGTGTGAAGATACATACAGGTGTTTTTCTATATTTTTTCTATTTTCTTGTATATATATATATATATATATATATATATATATATATATATGAATAAAAACATGCAGCAGCAGCAGAAATAAAAGACAGAAAACTCTGGTGAACAGAAACAAAGTGTGCAGTGTGATGGAGGAATAATACTTTATTAATTATTAGATAGATTATATTTATATTTATATATCAAATATGACCTTCATACATACATAAATAGAGATAAACAGAAAGATATGAACAGAGTTGGCGCTGCGCTGTGGGTTTGAATCAGAGACGCTTTAAAGATCTCCTCGTCCTTTCTCAGCCAGTCACAAATGTAATTCTCTTTTAAAAACAATAATTTTGATGATTTTTTTATTTGAATCAGGCCACATACAGAGATTCCTCAGCTCGTTAGTCAAGTTAAAGGTGCAAAATCAACATTTAAAGACGTAAAATAAAGTCGTTTAATCAGCTGGATTCAGTCAAATTACCAGAAACAATTTTTAATAAAGATCTCGTTACACATTTAGAGAAACAGACATTTAATTCATTCCTTCATAAATCCTGGCAACAAGTAATAAGTCGGTGCTTCATTTTCATGTTTTTTTTTAAAATAAGGGAAAACATCTAATTAAAATGTAATGTCATGCAGATTTAAAGGTCGTGTCATGAAGCCATTACAGTCAATATTAAATAAACAAATAAATACATAATTAAATGTGCCTATGAGATATATCCTGAATTAAAATAGTATATAAATATATATAAATACATTTAAATGTTAATATATAAAGCCAATATAATTAAATAAATAAAAAAGTTTTAATAAAAAAACTTTAACTTTTATTTATTTTAGGGATATGTTTTTTTATTAATGCCACATTTATTTCACCTCTTCATTTTTTTCCAGTTTTACATTAAAATAAATAGGGTTATTTCACAAATAATTAAAAAAACATAATTTTCAGATAAAACCCAATTTATTTATTTATTGAATTGTGCTGACTCATCATTATATTTATTTAAGTTATATATTTATTGCATCATATATTTATTTATTTATTTTATAGGCATTTTTATTTATTATTGAACTATCCGGACTCATATAGATCTAAAATAATTTATAATTTTAATTCCTCATTTATTTTCTATTTTTTTATTTTCTTTTATTCATATATATTTAAAATAATTTATAATTTTAATTCCTCATTTATTTTCTATTTTTTATTTTCTTTTATTCATATATATTTAAAATAATTTATAATTTTAATTCCTCATTTATTTTCTATTTTTTCTTTTCTTTTATTCATATATATTTAAAAAAATGTATAATTTTAATTCCTCATTTATTTTTTAAATTTAATTCAGGATTTTTTTCACAGGCATATTTATTTATTTATTTATTTATATTAACCTAAATGGCAGACCATATCTAGTAGGGGCTGTAACTAAAACTAAAATAAATTCATAAGGACACTTTGTGTACTTGATATCTGAACGTGGTCCCTTCGTTTGGCAACAAAAGCAAAGAATTTAATTTAACTTCCAGAAGGTAAGTACTCAAAGTTAAAATCATAAAGTAGTGCTTTCTAATTGAATCCAACCTTTGAATGCATAGGAGACAAATTAATCTTTATATTGTCACAAAGTCTTTCAACCTCAACACGTCTGAATGTCCTTCAATGCATGACTTTCCTTTTCCTTCTTCATAAATAACAAAGCTTCTTCTTGACTCCGTCTCCAGTCAGGAGACTGTTCATACTGTGTTCACACCAAACGCCAAACTAACTTTGTGCAGCGTTCAGTCAATGCAAATGTTCTGCTCACCAATATGCAAATAACATTCAAATATAAGGCTCATGTAGCACCCATCGTCATTCTAGGATCAGGAAAAACAAGATCAGAACTTGTTTTTATATCTTTAACCTCCTGAGAACCTGCGTCCTCATATGTGGACATTACATTTTAGGTTTGCTGGACCTTTATACTTCATTCTGCTTAACTATGACATGTTGTCCTCAGTAGTACACACTCTAGAGCAGTAGTTCTCAACCTTTTTGAGTCGCGACCCCCAATTTAACATGCATGTTGTCCACGATTGTCCACAGTTCAGATCACCCAAAAAAGAAACAAAATGACCAAAAAAAGACACAAAATGACTAAAAAAGACACAAAATGAGCAAAAAAGACACAAAATGACTAAAAATAGACACAAAATGACCAAAAAAATCACAAAATGACTAAAAATAGACACAAAATGACCAAAAAAGACACAAAATGACTAAAAAAAGACACAAAATGACCAAAAAAGACACAAAATGACCAAAAAAAGACACAAAATGACAAAAAAAGACACAAAATGACAAAAAAAAAGACACAAAATGACCAAAAAAGACACAAAATGACAAAAAAAAGACACAAAATGACAAAAAATAGACACAAAATGACAAAAAAAAGACACAAAATTACCAAAAAAAGACACAAAATGACAAAAAAACAACACAAATTTACCAAAAAAAGACATTAAATGACCAAAAAGACTAAAACACATGAACACTTTAACACAGTGGAGACAGAGCTGACTTCCAAAATGATTTGGCGACCCCCAGAAATCATCTCGCGACCCCAATTGGGGTCCCGACCCCAAGGTTGAGAATAACTGCTCTAGAAAATACATCAAGGAGTGTAAAAATCAGATGGCAGCATCTTGGTAAAGTCAATCAGCAGCTTATCCCCAGAAAAAAGTGGACCAGGTACAAAACCTGATCAGATTTTATGGTTAAAACGTGTTTATTTGCGCTTAATAATGTTTGTAGTTTCAGATTCTGAACAAATTTGACTATTTTTAGCAATAGCAACAAGCTACGACTGCTAATCAGGAAGGATTCATTTGACAACGAATAGATTTTGCTATCGTTCTTTCAAAGAGAGGCTGTAAATGTATGGAAATAAACAGATTTACACACTGGTGAATTAATTGTGTTCTACAGTAAATAACGCTTAGTTTTTAATAATGCTTTGTTTTTAACCCATTGAGGCCTAAAACGCCTGTAAAACCTCTGGGCGATTTTAAAATCAGCCCCTAAAACCTGAAGTTTTTCTGGAAATTCATCAGAAGTATCAACGCTTCTACTAAATAATAGATTTTTCAGCCTCTGTAGCAGATAGAAATGAAATTCTAAAAGTATTTGAGAGCTTATACAAATAATACAAAATGACGTATCCGCTTTCCAGGCTACAATGGGTTAATAATGCTTAGTTTTTGTACTTATCATGTCCTACTAATCCTAAATATTTAGGAGAAACTAAAATACTTACTAAAGCTTGGGTCTCAGGAGGTCAAACCAGTCAGA
Organism: Centropristis striata; assembly: GCF_030273125.1. Taxonomy (NCBI): domain Eukaryota; kingdom Metazoa; phylum Chordata; class Actinopteri; order Perciformes; family Serranidae; genus Centropristis; species Centropristis striata. The sequence goes on from NC_081533.1 coordinate 34,001,952, forward strand.
GTGGTCTTGGCTGGAGCTAATCCCAGAATGCAACACGAGATAAAAGAAACAGCAAAAGGAGAGAAGAATCTTGTCTGAAATCAGCGACCATTTATAGCATATTTAAAGCTGATTGTTGAGTTTACAAACTGTTCTACTCAGGGAGAAATGTATGTGACGCTCAAGCCAATCAGCATAGTTCGGATCAAACCAAACTCCATTTGGAAAACAAGCGTTTTAAAAGTAGTTAGTAGCCTATAGTCTTGCAGACCGACCTGACAAAGAGTAAATTTAGACTTTTTAAACATCAGCATCATGACGTGGCTATTGCTGAATACTTACTGCTTTTTTTCTCCATTTATTACAATTAAAACAAAGAAAAATCTGTTTATATTGGGTTCATACTGCTGTGGTAGCACCGTAGAGGCATTCATCCAGATTAAGGCTCTTGTCTATAAGGCTGACTTTAGTACTTTATATTATTCTAAAGGCTTGAAGAGATGTCGAAGTCTGCTGCGTGTCAGATTAAGTTGATGACATGTAAAATATGTCTTCAGGCAGGCAGAGAGTCTCACAGGAGTGTAAGCTAGATTTTCTACGATTTTTGCAAATCTAGGGTTTCCTTCTGGACACAACCCAAATCCAGTTCCTAAAGAAGAAGGTGGTGAAACTCACTGAGCTGCATGCACCTACGGATGTTATAGTCAGGCGGTTTAGGACCAGATTTAAGAATAAAGGGGACACGCCGGACAAAAGCACCAAATTTCTTCCACATGGTTTAAATTTTTGGTAGGAGCCACTTCATCAAGATTGTGGATCGGAGATGACACCCATATAAAGTCTATGAAAACCAATACATCTTAAAAGGTCAATCTTGGTGTCAAAATATGCATTTTCTGGGTCAAGGAATCATTTAAAGCTATTGAGAATATCACTAGAGATCTGACATGAGATTAAAGCGTTCCCTTGATTTTTTTTTTAGCAGTGTACATTGCAGCTAATCCGCACTCTCCCGTGAACATAGATTCATTTTCAGCTCAGGATTCTTGAAGACCTACCAGTCTGGGTGAAAATGAACATATCTATTTGATCAAATAATCATCTAGTGATATTCTCAACAGCTTTAAATGATTCCTTGACCCAGAAAATGTAGATTTTGACACAAAGACTGACCTTCAAATTGGCTTGGAAGATATAGAGTTTCTCATAGACTTTATATGGCTGCCATCTCCGATCCACAATCTTGATGAAGTGGCTCCTACCAAAAATTGAAACCTATGGTGATAGAGAGCATGTGGAAAAAATTTGGTGCTTTTGTCCAACGTGTCCCCTTTATTTGGCTAAGCCGCCTGACTATAATCTCTTCTTGGACTTTCGGCCACAGTTGATAACCGAAAGAAAAGTTTTTGCACAAATACATCCACAAATAAACAGAAATTATCGCAGATGGGAACATTTGGTGTGAACACAGCATTGGACTCCACGTTGGGATGCGGCCTCGGACTCCTCCTGTTATCTCCAGCTCGGCCGGGCGGACTTGCTCGAGTCCTTGGAGTGGGACGACTTGTCGGAGAAGGTCCCGCTGTCGTTCCGGCGGTGGCCTTTAGTGGGAGCCGGCGGGTCGTGGAGCGGTGAGCGAGGAGGAGGTGCCCTGATGCTTTGAGTCCTCCTCAGCGGGGACGAAGAGGAGGAGGGATCTGAGGGTTTGGAGGAGGCGGAGACTCTCATTGAGCCTGTTCTGGTGAATGGCGAGGTGGTGGCGGAGGCGGTGGCGGAGGCGGTGGCGGCGGCGGTGGCGCCAGTTTTGGGGGAACATTTAGGGGAAGATTCCGAGCCAGCGTGGGGCGAGTGAGGAGGAACGAGGGTTCGTCTGAAAGAAGAAGAAGCCGTGCTCCGGGCGAAACCTGGAAGCGGAGATGATGATGATGAGGCGACTTTGTGCGAAGGAGTCACAGGCGCACTGGCGCTGCCGCCGCCGCCGCCGCCGCCCAGGGACATCGCCCTCAGCTGGGACCGACACATCTTCTCCTCCGGTTGGGGTTTCGGTTTCGCTAACGGCTTCCGGATGGACGGCTTCCTCTGCAAGTCGTGGTTCAGCTCTCGGGCAGATACACCGGAAACCTTCTGGTCCTTTGGATCCTTCGGGTCCGGCGCCTTCTGGATGCTGGATCGGCGGGACGAAGGCGCGGTCGACGGCCTCTCCCCTCTCCTGACGGAGGCGGTGTTGAGGTTGGAGGCGGTCAGACCGGAGGAGCCCCGCTGGTGACCAGGAGGTTTCTCAGGACGATTGCCCAGAGACGGAGCACCTCGGTTGGTCCTGGAGATCGGCACTACCCGCCTCATGCCCTGGTTCTCGGAGTTTGTGAGGGTCCGGACGGGTTTGTACTTGTTGGCGGTGTTTTGGGTCGCAGGTTTCGCCGAAGCAGATCGAGTTTTAGAGGTAGGGAGGTTCTTGGTGGACGGTTTGGATGACGATTTTTCCTTCATGTTCATGGGAGAAGCTGCTTCTGAGTTTTCATTGGTTGCGACGACTCTTGATTGTTCTGGCGCCGCCTCTGTTTCTCTCTTCTCAACAGTGGCGCCGTCCACTTTCTCCTCCTCCTCCTGATTGGCTGTTACTTCGGCTTCCTCAGAGGCATCTGCGGTGAGAGCAGGCGCTTCATTGGTGCACGCGGGCTCCGCCGGGCGCCACCTGGGGGACGAGTCGGGGTCGTCGCAGCGGGACACAGGCACCGGTTGGCTGCTGATGGGTACAGGCACTGGCTTCTCATTGGCCGGCTGAGGTTCTGAAGGCGTGCGATTGGCTGGGGCGGCGGAAGCTTGCTGGCTTCCTCCTTGATTGTCACTCTGATTGTGTTCGGTTTGTGCTTGCGTGTCGTCGGCGTGCGTGAGCTCGCCGGCTGCCTCGCACACGCCAGTTACACACCAAACAACCACCTTGTCCTCTGGTGCGTCCTCGTCCTCTCTTTGTGGCGAGGAAGAGTTCGTATTTCCAATCTGGGACTGATTGTTGTCCGCTTGCTCTTCTTCCAAATCTGTGATCGTCAAATCGTCCTGCTGGTGTCCGTGGCGGTCGGTCCTGCTGGTGTCGAACACCTTCAGCTCAGGCACCAACCTGCACTTCTCTAAAACCACGGACATGTTTCCTGCAGAAGAAGAGTCGCGTTCAAACTTCTCGTCTCTGCAGACGATCTGAGCGGATTGGAGTTCCCTCGGACCAGACTGGCGGTCTGAAAGGCCGAGTCGATCTTCGCCGTTGTTGTTGTTGTGGTCGGATTGCTGGTTCGAAGCGGAGGTAGTTTGGACTGTAACTTTGTTTGTGGGATTGACGGCGCTTGCTCGAGTCTCGTTGGCGTCACAGCTGAGGTACGTGGCGGTTGCATGGTTTTGTGCGCTCAAAGGAGTCTTGGGAGGCGGCGAGGGCGTTTGAGGCTGCTGGTTTTGCGGGAAGCTGAACGTTAGTCTCGGACTCGGAGTGTTCGGGGAGAGTCTGGGACTTCTGAGTTCGGGCGAGGCTGATAGGGAAGCCGTCCTCGCCTCTTTGTGGTCGGGGGTCGCCTTCCCCAGGAGGAGCGTGCTCAGCTCCCGGTCTGCGGAGAGAAACGGCGAGCTGGACGGAGAGTTTCGGGATCGCCTTAAACTCCCCGATCGTCCCAGACTGTTGAGGGGCGAGCGAGGACGGCACTTTGGGGTCAGCAGCTCCACCAGCAGCCCGGCGTCGTCGCATCGTGACGCCGCCGTCGACACGTCCGTCTCGCTGCTGTAGCGCAACCCAAAGGCTCCGCCCACCTGCAACAGAGTCACAGTCACCACCTGGCCAGCAGTTTGTGTGTGTTTGTGTGTGTGTGTGTGTGTGTGTGTGTGTGTGTGTGCGCCTCCTTGTACCTCCTCGCCACCGGCCCACGAGTGTCTCTTCTGCTCCTCCAGCTCCTGGATACGCCGGCGCCGCGACGCCTCCTTCGCCTCCCTCTCCGTGTTCTCCTTTAGAGACAGAAAGAGTTTATTTGGGGATTTAATAAGCTTTGGCTTCTTCCCACTCCTTTTGAACACAAATAAGTGTTGAGTCTTGTTGTTGTTTCATTTGTGTTGTTGTCTTGTATTTATTGTTGTTCGTTTGTTTTTAAATGTTCATCTTTTATTTTGTGTTCAAATAAATTCTCAATCAATCAATTCTCAATCAATTTTCAGTTGTTAACTGCTGTTCCTCTGTTTGAACACCAGGGGGCAGCAGAGGGCTGCAGGGTTTATTATGATGCAGACCATCAGCTGTTCTTCCATAGGGGATCAAAAAAATAAAAATAATTAAGAAATAAAAGTTTTGAAAAATTATAAATAAATAAGGGTGATTCATTAATTATCATTATTATAATAATAATAATAAAAGTTACAATAAATAAAGTGATAACAAATAAATAAAACTACAATATAAGTTATAATAAGATAATATTAATAAATAATATTATAAAATATATAAATGAATAAAGGAGACAAAACAAAAACATGTCAGTGATAACAAATAAATAAATAAAAATATATTTTAAAAAAAATGAATACATAGAAGTGATGAAAAATATACAAAACATATATATGAAAAAAAACATTCAAGTGGAGAAAAATACATAAATAAAAATAAGAAAAATAAAAGTTATTGAAATAAATAAAGGCATAATAAACAATTAAAATAAATAAATAATTAAATGTTATAAATAAATAAGTATAATTTAAAATAAAGGTAAAAGGCAAAAATACAAGTCAACGAGATAAAAAATGATGGAAAATATATTTTAAAAGTGTGTTATACATATAAATATATAAATTAAAAAAAGAATGTTTCTACTGAGTGGTTTTTACCTTGACGGCGTGTGTGAATCTGTTGCAGAAGTCTTTGAAGATGCTGAAGCAGTCGTCCAGCCTGAACGTCTCTCTGTCTTCACAGAAGAAGTCGATCAGCTCGCTGCCTTCCTTCTTCAGCTGCTGCCGACTGACGCGCAGCGAGCACAGAGACGACGTCGCCGCCTGACACACAGACAAAAAAAACAGAGTTAAAACACACTTCTACAGTCACTATAATGGGATTATTCATTATTTAATTGGGTCAAATGTTGTTACCAGGTCAGAAGAAGACCAGAAATGGCTGTGCTTTGTACAGGAAGTCACTCTTAATCAGGCAAATGTCGTATTTTATAACTCAATATTCCAAAAAAAACTCAACTTAATAAAAGTGGTAAAAAAAAATAATATATATATATAAAAGTGAATGAATAAAGTGATTAACGAATAAATAAAAGTAATAGATATATTAAACAAAATAAAAAATAAAAGTGATAAAAAAGATTTGTGCCATAAAAAAATAAATAAGTGATTTAAAAAGTGATAAAAAAAGGTATTAATTATGACAAAAACTAAATAATCAATGAGTGACAAGAATTCAAATAAATAAATAAAAGCAATGCACTCTGTAATCTAATTTAATTCTTTTTCTTCTACAATTTTATCAGTGTTTCCGTCATTTTCGTTTGTGTATGTGTATATGTGACTGTTTACATGTACATATATGTATAAAAAATAAGAAAAGGATAATTGTATTCCTGTAATTGGAATTTTTTTTATTGTATTTTTCAATAAAAGTATTTTGGGGAAAAAAAAAAAATAAACAAAAATTTAAATAAAATAAGGAAGTGATAAAAGTGAGTTTTTACTGGAAAAATCGAACCTAATATTTATTTGTAATGCAATTTTTGTGCGTACAAAGTATCAAATTGATTTAATATTGGATTATAATTTATTCTGATGTTTAAAAAACATAATGGTGACAAGCAACTTCAGATAGGAGACTAACTAATAAATAAAAGTAATAGATATATTAAACAAAATAAAAAATAAAAGTGATAAAAAAGGTATTAATTATGACAAAAACTAAATAATAAATGAGTGACAAGAATTCAAATAAATAAATAAAAGCAATAAAAATTTAAATAAAATAAGGAAGTGATAAAAGTGAGTTTTTACTGGAAAAATCTAAAGTTATATTAAATATTTATATTAAATTGATTTAGTATTGGATTATAATTTATTCTGATGTTTAAAAAACATAATGGTGACAAGCAACTTCAGATAGGAGAATTGTGTTTCTATGACATTATTTGTGCTTTCCAGAATAACATATTTAGATGGTGTGTGTGTGTGTGTGTGTGTGTGTGTGTGTGTGTGTGACCTGCAGGAAGCTGTCTAGCTGCTGCAGCAGCTCCGTGTCTCTCTGGACGTTTTCCTCCACTGATCTGGTTCGAGTCGTCAGCCACGTCAGGTCAGAGTCCAGCGTCTCCACGGAGATCCTGCACACACAACATGTCTATTATAATACTACAAATCCCAGAATGCTCTGCTGGTGTTTTGGCTTGAACACAGTAGATCAGTGTGGAGCAAACTGAGCAACAGTTAAAGTTGTCTTTATGCACTTTTTCTTGCTAGTCCAAGGCTTGAATGGCTGCACATTCATTGAAGGATATTATTATTAGTCATTTGGTTTATTATTGTTATTTTATTCTTACATTTATTTTTAGCCTGTGGAAAAAGATTACTGTTAAATTTAAATTTAAAGAAGGCCGCATATAAAATAAAGGGACATACGATTTTTATTTTTATTTTATTTAAGAAATGAATGCCATTGATGTGTTTGTTTGTTTGTTTTATTTGATATTCGATTTTGAATATTTTCAATATTAAGTTATATCAAGCTTTGCTTGTTCCATTTCGTTTGAACTTGTTTAGGTCCATTTTTTCAATAAATATCAATGTTGGCCCGCGACTTTGTCCAACTTTTACATGTTGGCCCACTGTGTATTTGAGTTTGACAGCCCTGTGCTAGGGGCTGATGGGTAATGTAGTGTTTTATGAATTAATGAATTAAAGTGTGAGATGATGATGATGATGTCTGACCTCGCTGCAGGCTGGATGTGAATCAACTTCAGCGGAAACTCCAAAAGCTTTGTGTCTTTTTTCTGAGCTTCCTGAAAGAGAGAGGAGTGTTAGGACAGGACGCACACACACACACACACACACACACACACACACACACACACACACACACACACTCAGGTGGACTGACCAGAGCGACGAAGTGCAGCAGGTTCATGCCCGGCTTGTTGGCCTTGGTGTCAGCCAGAGACAGCAGGGACGACAGCTTGAAGCCCACTGCATTTCCTGCATAACCTCCCTGCAAAACACACACACACACACACAAACACACACGCACACGCACACGCACACACACACACACACAGAGACACACAATAAAAATAAACAACATTTCTAAATAACCTCCAGTATCGTTATATATGCAGATAGCAACATATATGTATGACATGTCTGTGGTGGGCTGATATATATATTAAGAAATATTAATAAAATGCAACTACAAAGAGCCACAAAATGACTAAAAGGAGAAACAGAGATACACAAAACAACCACAAAGAGACACAAAGACACATGAGGCACAGACAAAAATAAACTACAAAGACAGAAAACCTCAAAGAGAGACAAAGAGACACAAAACAACTACAAAGAGAAACAAAGATGCACAAATCAACTACAAAGAGAAACACAAAAAAAGATGCACAAAACAGATACAAAGACACAGAGACAGAAAACAACCACAAAGAAACACAAAACAACCACAAAGAGACAAAAAAGACACTCAGACACAGACAAAAAACAACTAAAAAGGCAGAAAACAACCTTAAAGAGAGACAAAACTATCTCAGAGGTAGGCCAAACAACTACAAAGAAACACGATATAAAGATGCACAAAAACTACAGAGACACAAATAAACTACAGAGATGACACAAAGAGACACAAAACAACCACAGAGGTAGGCCAAACAGCTATGAAGTGACATGACGATGCTGAGAACAACTACAAAGAGACAGAGACACAACATAACCACATAGGTAGGCAAAGAGACACAAATCAACTACAAAGACAAACAAAGAAACACAAAACAACCACAGAGAGACAAAAAAGACACGCTGACACAGACAAAAATCTACTAAAAAGACAGAAAACCTCAAAGAGAGACAAAGAGACACAAAACAACCACAGAGACACAAAACAACCACAGAGACAAAAAAGACACATAGGCACAGCCAAAAATAAACTACAAAGACAGAAAACCTCAAAGAGAAACAAAGATGCGCAAAACAACCACAAAGAAACACAAAACAACCACAGAGAGACAAAAAAGGCACGCAGACACAGACAAAAACCAACTAAAAAGGCAGAAAACAACCTTAAAGAGAGACAAAACAATCTCAGAGGTAGGCAAGGAGAGACAGCAGGCAAAAAACAAAGACACAAAGATGCACAAAAGAAACACTAATAGACTAAAAAGGGACAAAAAGATGCAGAGAACAACTGAAAGAGGAGCTCGTCTCTCTCTTCTATAATTATTCATTGCTGCAGTTTTTTCTCTCACAGCGTTGAGGATGTTTCCAGCCTGCAGCACCAGATGAAGAACAGCATGAAGCTCCTCACAACCCATTAACTCTGAGGAGGAAAAAACAGATCAGCTCACAAACAAACATGTCAACAAACAAACATCACCTGCTCAGAGCCGTGACGTAAGAAGATTAAAGAAGAAGAAAGAGAAAAAAATCCAGAGGAAAACATCTTCACACACATTTTATAATCCCAAAATCCAGCCGAGTGTGAGTTAGTTATCAGCTTCACACACACGCTAAAAATACTGAGGGTGTTAGTGTGTGTGTGTGTGTGTGTGTGTGTGTGTGTGTGTGTGTGTGTGACAGACGGTTTAATAAAGTGTTTCGCTGGCGGGTTCATGATGTTCAAGGAGCATTTGTTACAAATATGGAGACAAAAAAACATCTAGAAATTACATTTTACAGGAAAAGTTATAGTATAGTATAGTATAGTATAAAAAATAAGTATAGTAATATATATTAGCATAGTAATAAGTATAGTATAAAAAATCTATATTTATTTGTTTTTCACATAAATTAATCTATTTTTATATATTATATATGTATATATATATAATTATTATTATTTATATTTATCTATATACTGTCATTTATTTGTTTATATCCTTTTACTTATGTCTGTTGTTTTCCCTATTGCTTTAGTCATTATTTCATTAATTTTATTTTATTTTATTTACATTTACATTTCTGATTATTACCAATTACATTAAAATAAATAACATTTAAGTGAATAAAAAATGTGGAAATATTAAGAAAAAAAACCTACAGAATATTCACTTTTTAAAATATATCTATTTATATGAAAATAATATATCTAATTATTTGTTTTGCATGCACATACTATTTATTTATATTTTAAATGTCTGGTGTTATTTATTTTTTATTATTATAAACATGAAAAGTAAGAAAAATTAAGTGAATAAAGAAACGTGGAAATATAGAAATGAATAAATGAAAAAATAAATAAATTGGGCAAAATGAAGAAAAATGTCAGAATATGTTTTTTAAAACATGATTTGTGTATTATTAAAATATGTTTTTCATGCACGTAAATTACTCTATTTTTTATAATTTTATAGTTTTCTCATCATCAACATGAAAAAGAAAAATCAAGTAAATAAAAAAATTGAAATATTGAGAAAAAAAATGTAATAAATGTATTTATAAAAAATACATATATATATGTGTGTGTGTATATATATATATATATATATATAATTATTAAAATATTTTTTTCATGCACGTAAATTACTCTATTTTTTACAATTTTATAGTTTTCTCATCATCAACATGAAAAAGAACAATCAAGTAAATAAAAAAATGTAAATATTGAAAAAAATTTAATAAATGTATGTATAAAAAATACATATATATATGTGTGTGTGTGTATATATATATATATATATATATATATAATTATTTTTTCATGCACATAATATACAATTTTTTTTCTGTGCTTTTAAAGTAAAAACACAGAAAATCGTTCTTTAAAAACATTTTATTAATTAAATCAGATCTTTGGAGTGTTATTTATGCTGGTTGTTGTCTTGTTGTTGTCTTGTTGTCATGGTTACCTTTGGTGGCGGCGCGGAGGATGTTGATGTCTCGTCTCATGACATCACACGCTGCAGGGAACTCTTCTTTCAGCAGCATCGACTCGATACGCACAGAGTAACTACAGACACAGAGAGAAACCAGTCAGTAGTTTATAAGTCAACAATAAAAATACATTTAAAAAAGGTGTAAATATATAAAAAAAAAAAAAAAAGAACAGTTAAGCAAATAAAAAATGTGGAATTATTAAGAGAAAAATAAAAAATGTATTTGTTTTTCACATAAATGAATCTATTTTTATATATATATAATTATTATTTATATTTATTTATATACTGTCATTTATTTGCAACATTCTGAACCTTTATTTTTCACATAAATTAATCTATCTATATATATATATATATATATATATATATATACAATTATTATTTATATTTATTTATATTCTGTCATTTATTTGCATTTATTTTTTCACATAAATTAATCTATTTATATTTATATATATATATATATAATTATTATTTATATTTATTTATATACTGTCATTTATTTGCAACATTCTGAACCTTTATTTTTTCACATAAATTAATCTATTTATATATATATATAAATATATATATATATAATTATTATTTATATTTATTTATATACTGTCATTTATTTGTTTATATCCTTTTACTTATGTCTGTTCTTTTCCCTATTGCTTTAGTTATTATTTCATTAATTTTATTTTATTTACATTTCCACCTTTATTTTATTTTACTTAATAATTTCTCTTTATATTTCTACATAAATTCTTATTTAATTATTTAATCATTTTATATTTCCAAATTAATTATGCTTTTTTATTATTTATCTCTCTTTACATATGCATATTTATTTTATTACTATCCCTTTATTTATTTTTTATTTTCTTTTTTATTTGTATCAACATTTTTTTTCTTATTCTTTCACAGAAACGCTGTAACGTTCCTCCCATGACTGTGGCTAAATAAAGCTCTTTTATTGCTGATTATTTCTCCTCACTCTCTCTGTTAAAGTTGCTGTTTGTCACTAATGTTTCTCTAAATGAAACCTCCTGCAGCTTCATGTCCCATCAGGCTTTGCACCATCTGCTCTCCTACATCAGCACAAACTCTCAAACTCTCAACGCTTTCAGCTCCAGAAACTTCTTCTCTCTGTTTTAGGTCCTTTCTCTTTATTTAGATCCCTGAGAGATTCTTTAACCCTTCTAATGCACAACATGGGTCAAAAATGACCCGCATTCATTCCCTTCATGTTATTTAATGCTCTAATGTGCTTTATCTTTTTATATCAACTTATTTTATGGTTGAATATTCCAAGTATTTTTCAAATATCTGGTTTTTGATAACAACAGATCATTATACTTAGCTAAATACTTAGCCAAGAAGTTAGCTAAGTAGTTAGCTTAGCAAGCTACTTAGCCAAAAAGTTAACTAAGTAGTTAGCTTAGCAAGCTACTTAGCCAATAAGTTAACTAAGTAGTTAGCTTAGCAAGCTACTTAGCCAAAAAGTTAACTAAGTAGTTAGCTTAGCAAGCTACTTAGCTAACTACTTAGCCAAGAAGTTAGCTAAGTAGTTAGCTTAGCAAGCTACTTAGCCAATATGTTAACTAAGTAGTTAGCTTAGCAAGCTACTTAGCTAACTACTTAGCCAAGAAGTTAACTAAGTAGTTAGCTTAGCAAGCTACTTAGCCAAGAAGTTAGCTAAGTAGTTAGCTTAGCAAGCTACTTAGCCAATAAGTTAACTAAGTAGTTAGCTTAGCAAGCTACTTAGCTAACTACTTAGCCAAGAAGTTAGCTAAGTAGTTAGCTTAGCAAGCTACTTAGCCAATATGTTAACTAAGTAGTTAGCTTAGCAAGCTACTTAGCTAGCTACTTAGCCAATAAGTTAACCAAGTGGCTAGCTTAGCAAGCTACTTAGCCAAAAAGTTAACTAAGTAGTTAGCTTAGCAAGCTACTTAGCTAACTATTTAGCCAAAGAGGTTAGCTAAGTAGTTAGCTTAGCAAGCTACTTAGCTAACTACTTAGCCAAGAAGTTAACTAAGTAGTTAGCTTAGCAAGCTACTTAGCTAAAAAAATGGATATGGGTCATTTTTGACCCATGTTGTGCATTAGAAGCGTAGTGACACAAAAAGGGATTTTATTAAAAAATGAATAAAGGAAAACATAAAATAAGGATGTATGATGATCAAAAACAAACTAATTGAGGAAAACCTGGAAAACTGAATGATGAAAACAATTTATTGTAAAGATATAGAACATAAAAACTCTGTCGGGTCACTTTAGACCATGTTGTGCATCAAAGGGTGAAAATGAACAGTCACCCCACAGACATACCAAATAATAAATACATAAATAAAATAAAATAAAATAATGTAAACATCCCCCCCATCACAAACACAAAAAATAAATAATAACGATAATAATAATGTAAAAACATTGTAAAACATAAAATTAAAAATTGAGAATAAAGTCAGAAAATAAGTAAAATTAAAATGTATAAAGTAAATTATAATACAAAATTGTAAAAAAAAAAAAAAAAGAAAAAGAAAAGATTTGATAAAACGAGAGACATGTATGGTCGTCTGTCTGAGGTCAAAGGTCAAAGCTGACAGCGTCTCACCTGGGCAGCTGAACCAGCAGGTAGACGAAGGAATCAGCCAATGAGAGTTTAGAGACGTCACCACGGTAACACTTTAACTTCTTCACCTGCAGAGAAAACATGTGAAAAGAAGAGGTTAGTATGTGTGTGTGTGTGTGTGTGTGTGTGTGCTTGTGTGTGTGTGTGTGTGTGTGTGTGTTCTTGTACTTCCTACATAGTGGGGACCACGACACGTTTTTAACCAACAGAGTGAGGACATTTTTTGCCAAGTGAGGACATTTCGGCCGGTCCTCACTTCTTTAAAGGCTTTTTTTAGATTCCAGACTTTGTTTTAAGGGTTAAAGGTTACATGATAATGATAATTAACTGAAACTGTATTGTGTGGTTACAAAACTAACTAAAATTATAGTGAAAATGTCCTTCATTTTCGTCTTTGTCAACTTTTTTCATACATAATGAAGATGGATCAGACAAAGGAAATAAAGGCAAAATTTACTGTGACCTCTTTTAATCTCCCACCCAACAAATACCCCATTACAAAAAAAACTAAAACTAATAAAAACTCACTCTAAAAACTCATTAAAACTAACTGAATTTGAAAACAAAAATTCACAACAAAATTAAAACTAAAACTGATGAAATTCCAAAACTATTATAACCTTGCAAGGGAATGAGGGTCCTCACAAAGATAGAAGTACAAGAATGTGTGTGTGTGTGTGTGTGTGTGTGTGTGTGTGTGTGTGTGTACCTCCTCTGTCTCTGGCAGTAGTTTCATCAGTTCTCTCAGAGGTTCTGCTCCGAACGTCTCACTGTGTCCGAGCTGAATGTCGTCAACGATCGTCTGATTGGACCTGAAGAAGGATTTTACAGTTAATAAACAGTAATTATAACGAGCAAATTCACAGAGAATTAACAATGACACATTTAACATCATTTATCAATCATTTAGAATAATTCATTGAGCTAAAACACAGATTTTTCTTGGTTGCAGGTATTTCCAGTGTGAGTCCCTCATGCCTCTATGAGTCTGTGTGTTTGGAAACCACAAAGTCTGAACATGTTGATGCAACAAAAACCCTCAGGACACTCTGTGACTCCAGACATGTCACTGAAACAAACTCTGACCGACAGCTCTGCAACCATGATTGGTGTATCTGCATCTCTCTGTGGTCGTTTGGTGTTTCTGTATATTTGTGGTCGTTGGGTGTTTTGGCTTTTCTCTACAGAATTCGAATTTTTCGCGACGTAAGTCCAAATTTTTGCATTGAAATGAACGGGACGGCCGAAAGAAAATGAGCGAAAAAGAACAATAATTGGAGATTTTTAAACGTCTACTCCTCCGGCATAATTTCACCTAGAGACTCCATTTAAACTTTAAACAGTAGACACAAGTCTTGTGTATCGGTGTATTAATCCACGTTTCGATAGGTCATATAGTTTTTTATCAATCCCTGTTCAATGACCATGATCATTTTTGGAGAAATTCTGAGATTATAATGGGTGTGTATTGCACGGAATGTTCGTGTCACAGTGTGCGATGTCATCGCTCAGAGTGTAGAGGGAGAGAAAAAACTGTCAAAAAATAAATTTGAAAACTGCGCTCCAGGCCGCAAATTCCACTCTACAGAAATAATTTTTACATAGAAACGTAGGAAAATTAGTCTTCTCCCTCACAATCCTCTGGTAAAGCTGTCAGAGTTATAGTTTGGGCGTAGGACGCGCAGATGATCCACCAACACCACCAACAGCCTCATTGGCTCCCATATTAAAAACGCAGGGAGATTTCTGAAAAAGGGAGATGTAACAGTTTTTTTAGATCGCTCTAACAAAGCTATTTTTTCATTTTTCTTAAAAAAAAATCATATGTAGACGTTCAGGAAGAACTCAGGACGCTCAAAGTGAAGTCGGATCAATGATAGGTGTTATGGTTTTGCCAAAAATGCTTTCTGTTCGAGGCCAGAAATTCCACCTGTCAATGTTCCGGGACATTAACAGGTGTCAGTTATTTCTGTTGATTGCCTTTGATCTGATTGCCTTTGATCTTTGATGTGATTACAGTTACAGATACACACACACACATGCGCGTAAACACGCACACTCCTCACACATGCATACACATGCTTCAAACACACGCGCACACACACACACACACACACACACACATGTTGAGGTTAAAGGGCATAGTTATAAATCTCTGAATAATCTCATCATAGTGTACACACACCGGCAGTAGCCCCCGTGGCCCTTTCAAAATTTCCCCAGAGGAAATTTTCTAGTTATTCTTATTATTATTTATATAATTATTAGTTGTCATTATTTCTTCCTCTCAGTGTCCCTCATGGTCGTCCTCTGACTCTGAACGTGTTAGCGAGCGTCTCCGTCTGTGTTCCTTCAACACGCCGCCATCCACACGCCTGTTTACCCCAAAACACCAGGATGAGGGCGAGGACACAGCTCGCTGTCAGTCTGCCGCCGGGTCTGAAAAGTTCTGAACCACTGAGTCGGATTGATTGACGCACAGCGACCCGATCAGAACGACGTCAAACAGGAGTTTACTTCTCATTTCTTCGTCTCCGGGACGTTGTTGTTTTTTCCTGTGCGACTATGCATGTATGTCTGGGTGTGTTTATGTGTTTGTCTAAACTGGGTATTTTGAATTGTACATATTTTTCTTTTTATATTTATATTTTTATAGACTCTTAAATGTTGCACTTATTGGAGAGCACTTTGAATTTCGTTGTACATTTGACAATGACAAATAAAGACCTATTCCTATTCACACCTGTGACCTCTAACATCTAATCTTGTCTCGTATTTCACCACTTCAACCAAAAAAAAATCAGCCTTCTTAATAATTTAAGCTATTTTGTGGAACTTTACTAAATTATGTGTCTTTTTTTTTTTACCTCAGAGGAAAATATTTTTTTAAATTTGACTTTTTATGCCTGTTGAGCACTTTAAAACATTATTAAAAACCTATTTATTCTCCTTGGCGTTCAGTCCCAGCTAGGCAACAATCCTTGGCTTTCTTTTTTACTTTTTTACCCTTTTATTTGTCTTTTTTTATCTCTAACTCTGTTTTGGATTGAGCTTTTATTACTATTTTATTCTGTTTTATTTTATTGTTTTACTGTTTTTAGTATTTTATTGTTTTTGTTGTTTTTATTTATATCTATTTGTGTATGATTTATTCTATTTTAATAACTGTACAACACTTTGGTCAACTGAGGTTGTTTTTAAATGTCTATAAATAAACTTTGACTTGACTTGACTATGCTCTTCATTTGTCTGACAGCTTTAGTTTCTATTTATCTTTCAGGTGAAAATGTTACAAAAAAGCAAAAATATATCAAACACAAAACATTGTTAAAGGTTCAATCAGTGGATCCAAACTTCTAAGAGTAGATTTCTGAAAAAAGGTAATTTTTGTAGCTTGAAATGACTCAATAAGCCTGTTTTGTACACTGTATTTCACATTATGTGAAACATTTAAAAAAATAAAATAAAAATAAAAGTAAAAAATAAATGAATAAAAATAATTCAATGGGCTGTGTTCATGATTTAAAAAATAAAAATAAAATACATTTAAAAAATGTTCTGAGAATAAAAATACTACTTACTCCAGCTGCCAAATAAAAATATACAAAAAATAAAAAATAACTTACTTGGATAAAGTATAAGTACAACTAATATTGTAGTTAATTAAATGAGTAAATGTGCTTAGACACTTTCCAGTAAAAGGTTTCAGTTGTTAGAAGTTAATTAGCTTCAGGTCAGAAGTTGAAACGTGTTTGTTTGTTTGTTTATCACAAAGTTAAATTTACCTTTTGAACTGTTTCAGGAAAATACTGATGTTCATCCCTCGCTTAGCGTCAAGAATGGAGACCTGAGAGAGAGAGAGAGAGAGAGAGAGAGAGAGAGAGAGAAGAGAGAGAGAGAGAGAGAGAGAGAGAGAGAGGAGAGAGAGAGAGAGAGAGAGAGAGAGAGAGAGTCAGTTTGAGGTCAGAGCCCAGGTGGAAACTGCTCACACACCTTTAATAAACACACACAAACACACACCATGACTGACCAGGCTGCATAAAATTACTGAGTTTTCAAATTAAGATGAAGAACAAAACCAAGTCTCAACCAAGGTTATTATAGTTAATGAAAACTAACGAAATAACCAAAACTAGAATTGAAAAAACATTTTCGTTAACTGAAATAAAAATAAAAACTAGAGTTTTTAAAAAAACGATAACTAACTAAAACTGTATTTTGTGGTTACAAAACTAACTAAAATTATAGTGAAAATGTCCTTAGTTTTGGTTTTTGTCAACTTTTTCCATTCATAATTCAGTGTTTCTATTGGAACATGCAACACATGGTGAATATGTTTACTGAGACTGGGATGTTTACACTAGAACCAAAATACAAAACAGTTAATAACCTTATTGGGGCTGAGATGATAAACCAAAGGAAACAAAGGAAACATTTATTATGACCTCTTTGAATCTGGCACCCAACACATAGCCCGTTACAAAAAAACTAAAACTAACACTAAAACTAATCAAAAATAAACTATAACTAAGCATTTTCAAAAAATAAAAACTAAACTAAAACTAGAAAGCTCACTCTAAAAACTAACTAAAACTAACTGAATTTGAAAACAGAAATTCACAACGAAATTAAAACTAAAACTAAAGAAAAATCCAAAACTATTATAACCTTGGTCTCAACATTGCAGACTGGAAATGGAAAAAAGCTCAAAATCATATAATATTACAGCTGGTTCCTGGGTCAGACTCAAAATATTTTAAATTAACGTTGTTAGTTAGTTGTGCCAATGAGTGAGGCACGTAAAATTACCAATTTTTTAAATGTAGTTTGGTGGAGGATACAACAATCTGAACCTAAAGAAATAAATGGATCAGCAGCAGCAGCAACCCACGACTAAATCACAATTTAACTTACAATACTTAAAATAGAAATTATCAAAGAATAACGGCTATAAAACTCAAAATGTTACGAATTTAACAGCTGGCTTCTGGGTTCAATGTGTGCTGAATTTATGTGCAGACCCAAGAGATTAAAAATAAATGTTTAACCGTGTCTGACTCATCACTTACTTACCTAAATAATGTTGCTGCAGCAACAGCAACCCACTACTAACTCACAACTAAACTTTCCACATTTAAACTGGAAAAACCTTAGTACAAATAGAAATTAAAAGAGAATAATATAAGCTATAACACTCCTTATTTCTACTTATCTAACGGCTGGTTTCTGGGTTAAATGTGTGCCAAATTTAGCGGCAGGCCCAAGAGATTTAAAATAATGTTGAATCATGTCTGATTTATCACTTTCTTGGAACCATGAGCAAGGCAGCATTAAATTGCTAATTTTTTTAATAAAGATTGGTGGTAAAGCAACCAGATCAGAACCAAAATCTATCAGTACTCAAACACAGACACACAGACACACAGACACACACACACACAGACACACACACACACACACACACACACACACACACATACACACACACACACAGACAGGCACACACACACACACACACAGACACAGACACACACACACACACACACACACACACACACATAGACACAGACACACATAGACACAAACAGACACACAGACACAGACAGACAGACACACACAGACACACACATAGACACAGACACATAGACACACACACACACAGACACACACACACACACACACACACACACACACACACACACACATACACACACACACAGACAGGCACACACACACACACACACAGACACAGACACACACACACACACACACACACACACACACATAGACACAGACACACATAGACACAAACAGACACACAGACACAGACAGACAGACACACACAGACACACACATAGACACAGACACATAGACACACACATACAGACACACACACACACACACACACACACACACAGACACACACACACACACACACACACACACACAGACACAGACACAGACACAGACACACACACACACACAGACACACAGACACACAGACACACACACACACACACACACACACACACACACAGACACAGACACAGACACACACACACAGACACAGACACACCTCCTCTTTGGCGTCTCTGAAGGAGCTCCTGGTCTTCCCCCTGGTGGGCGTGGCCTTATCGTTGGATTGACCAAACAGCTCCTCGATGGTCTGAACGTCGATCTGGTACTGCTGCTGCACACGACCCTGAGTCCACAGGTTGGCCCGCCCCTTCACCTGCCGCACACACACACACACACACACACACACACAGGTAAATATGAAGCTTATATACGATAATAAACTCGTGACTCCGTGGCGGCGGCGGTGACTCTACCTGGTCCTCGGGGATCGTCTTCCAGAAGAAGCTCCTTACCCTCTTCTTCTTCCTCAGGCCTCCTACAGGGTCTCCTAGCCCGGGGAGCAGGGGCGGCATAGGGGGAGGAGGAGGGGGAGGGAGAGGTGGCGGTGGGGGGGGTGGCGCTGGAGGGGGCGTGGCCTCCTGCAGGTAGAATCCCTCCCTCTCATTGGCCGGGGAGACGCTGCCCATCACGTGCATCCCTGCGGCTGATTGGACGGGAGCAGAGCGGGAGTGGTTTGGCGTGGCGTTCACCGAGGTGACGGGTGAACATGGCGGCGGGTGTGGTGGCGTTGGCGAAGGCGGGTCATCGCTTCGGGGTCATCCGAGGTCACTGGAGGTCGACAGATGAGAGAGCTGGAGAGAAATAAGAAGTGAATACATTTTGCTGTTTTTAAAATAATCAGTAAAATTGAAGAATTAATCGCAGCAACAGACTGTAAAAAAACAACAAAAGAAAAACAGATTATCATCTTTCTGACAGTCTGACATGTCATGTTTGACGAACGCAACAGGAAAAATAAACAAATCTAAGCATAAAATAGTGATATTTTCTTATATTTTGAACTGAACAAATAAAAGAAGGCTTTGTAATATAGAAACTAACTTGATAACTAGAAAATTTCCTCTGGGGAAATTTTGAAAGGGCCACGGGGGCTACTGCCGGTGTGTGTACACTATGATGAGATTCTTCAAACTATTTCAAACTATGCCCTTTAACCTCAAAATGTGTGTGTGTGTGTGTGTGTGTGTGTGAAACGTGTATCTGGAGGAGTGTGCGCACTTACGCGCGCATTTGTGTGTGTGTGTAGCGAAAAATCGCATTAAGTTACCTGTGTGTGTGTGTATGTGTGTGTAATTAAAATCACATAAAGTTACCTGTGTGTGTGTGTGTTTGTGTGCGCGTGTGTGTTTGAAGCATGTGTATGCATGTGTGAGGAGTGTGCGCGCTTACGCACGTGTGTGTGTGTGTATATCTGTAACTGTAATCACATCAAAGATCAAAGCAATCAACAGAATTAACTGCCACCTGAATGTTCCGGAACAGTGACAGCAGCCAGAGGTAGACAGACTGGAATTTCTGGCCTCGAACAGAAAGCATTTTTGGCGAAACCATAATACCTATCATTGATCCGACTTCACTTTGAGCATCCTGAGTTCTTCCTGAACGTCTACATATGTTTTTTTTTAAGAAAAATGAAAAAATAGCTTTGTTAGAGCGATCTAAAAAAACTGTTACATCTCCCTTTTTCAGAAATCTTCATGTGTTTTTAATATGGGAGCCAATGAGGCTGTTGGTGGTGTTGGTGGATCATCTGTGCGTCCTACGCCCAAACTATAACTCTGACAGCTTTACCAGAGGATTGTGAGGGAGAAGACTAATTTTCCTACATTTCTATGTATAAATTATTTCTGTAGAGTGGAATTTGCGGCCTGGAGCGCAGTTTTCAAATTTATTTTTTGACAATTTTTTCTCTCCCTCTACACTCTGGTGATGACATCACACACTGTGACACGAACATTCCGTGCAATACACACCCATTATAATCTCAGAATTTCTCCAAAAATGATCATGGTCATTGAACAGGGATTGATAAAAAACTATATGACCTATCGAAACGCAGCATTAAATTACTACATTTTTGAATGGAGTTTGGTGAAGGATGCAACATTCTGTCTCCAAAGAAATAAATGGATCAGCAGCAACCAGGTCACACACACACACACACACACACACACACACACACACACATTGTTAGCATGATTAAGTTGGAAGTTTGATGGAAGAAATCATGCGATCAGAGAGATTAAGTTATGTAACACACACGCACGCACACACACACACACACACACACACACACACACTCATCTTTAATGCATCAGCAGGAAGTGTATATCTTTGTCGACATGTATCCAGAACTTCACACGGGGGACTCCCTGTGTTTGTGTGTGTGTGTGTGTGTGTGTGTGTGTGTGTGTGTGTGTGTGTGTTAATACTTTAGCAGTGCAGGGATTTGGTCCAGTTGCCATATATGGAAGTGTCTTCCTGTACAGTCATTGGAGTAAACACAGCAGAAACATTACTGTAAATTATCTGATTATTGCGATACAATACATGTAATAGATTACATTTCTACTTTCTTAATTTGTATAAAACTTTCCTCCAGTCAGAGTAAAGACGATAAAACATAACAACACACAGCAGGTGTGTGTGTGTGTGTGTGTGTGATGTTTGATCTTGTGCAGAAATCAAACACATCAAGTTTCAGTTGGAGAAAAGACTCGACAGCAGAACACACAAGTACACCAGACAAAAGTTAATGATTAACATGAAGTTATTAATTGGTTTAATTACAAGACACACACACACACACACACACACAGACACACACACACACACACACACACACACACACAGACAAACAGCGTGGTCGCGTGCCAACTGGATTTTTCCGAGTCATTTATTTCTCTGCAGGAGTTTCTCTACGTTCAGCTGCAGTTCTCTTCATCATAATCTTTATACCCTGTAACCCTCTGAAGCCCAACAGGCAGTGGCAGGCTGATTTTTGCTCTTTTTACATTTTCACCACAACATATAGGCCTAAAATCTCTATAAATCTCTATAAATGTCTAAGTCCTGCAGCTCTGTGGAATCAGCACAATCATGGCTAGAAGTGGGAACAACTCAAACATGACTTTGTGCAGAATAACACAGTTAGAATGACAGAAACCAGAAAAAAAGAATTTAATTTTTGTTAAATTTTGCTGATAAATAATTTTTTAAAAATTGGGATGAAATACAATTTATAAAAACACTTTTCCAAGTGCCCACAAGTGTCACAAATGTTGTAAAATAAAATGATGTCCCCGCATTTTGGCCATATTGAAATATTGTCATGTTTCCAGCCTCTCCTGTCCTCTCCTCTCTGCTCTGTGTAAACAGATTTTCAGTGAATAATTAAGAATTTAATGTTTTTAACAGGATCTGGTTAGTGCAAACACTTTATTTTAAATGACACAGGTCAAATAATATTATTTTAATGATATTTTTAGCTGAAATTTGTTTATTTTTCCTGATGGAAGTGTTCATCACACATGATGCATTCAAGGACCGTCTGAAGGTTGAAAATCTGTTGATAAATTCTGTTTTTACAGATTGTGGCTGCAATAACTGGTAAAATTTTGGCATAATTTAATGTTTTTAATAGGATCTGGTTTTCTGAACATTTATTTTTGTATAATTTACATTTTTGTATATTGTAAGTCTTTTTCCCCACATGATTATATTTTCTAAAGTTGCAACAAGCGGGGATGGCGAGACTTTGTGTTTATTAGTTTTAAAACATAAAAAAATACAAAAACAGGAGCCGGTCAGACTACTGAAGGCCCAGCTGTAGTGCTCACGGTTGATATTTTTACTTGAGTTTTTTGCCTTTCTATATTAATATTGATATTTTTACTTGAGTTTTTTGCCTTTGTATATTAATATTGATATTTTTACTTGAGTTTTTTGCCTTTGTATATTAATATTGATATTTTTACTTGAGTTTTTTGCCTTTGTAGAGTAAAATTGGTGCCAAAAATACACCGTTTATGGTAGAAAGAAAGTTTCTTTCTACCATAAACGGTGTATTTTTGTAGATTTTTTAAAGACTTTTTGTCTCTTTAAGTGTCAGTTAATTGTTTCTTGTGCGTGGTGTTAATTGGAAGCAGTCAAAGCAGCTCTGTGCTAATTATTCACACAACACTGTGTTCCTTTATAACGAGACACTCGGCTGACAGCTCCTCAAACTAAACTCTGACAGTTTGTCAGAGGAAATGATTGGAGGACAAAACAGGAGGAGGAGACGCTTCACGCTCCGTCACTGTCACTTTCCTCCGCTCGGATCCAGGTCACTGCAGGAATGTGGAGCAGCCATGGAGGATGAGGAGGATGAGGAGGAACTGGGTCGGCGAGGAGCTAACGAGGGTTCGTTCAGCGGCTCGGCTCGCTGTCGCAGCACATTACCC
>NC_081533.1:34030011-34082511 GCF_030273125.1 Centropristis striata
TATAATTTGTCCTGCAACTCTTCAAGTTGTAGGACTAGTAGCGGGACGAAAAGCGTCCTGAAGAGGAAGAAGAAGAAATCCACAGTATAACAGTAGTGCAGCACTGGTCCCTACAGATATTGCTGTATGGACCAGTGCTCGGTGAGATTGACCCTAATAAAGCAGCCTTAATCTTTTATACAACTCACAAAAACTGCCACCTGCAGCAGGTTCCAGGTGAGTCTCCAAGAACAAAGAGCCGCTGCTGGACTTTTACAGGACAAAACATCCAAACTAAAGTCCTCCTCATGGATCCTAGGCTCACTATGAAGTTGATGCTGATGTGATCTGTGAGCTGCAGTGAACCAGCATCTGACAGCAGCCGTCACTCACATTAAGACTATTTTCCAGCGACGCAGCAGCTGTCGATTCATTCTGAACTTTCTCCGGTGACTCGGCGGAAAAACAAAACCCTCTCTGGCATTTTAATATGAAAGTTTCAATCCAAACTGGTGAGTCGGGACAAAATAAGTGCAGGTTTGCTGAAGGAGAGACGACTGAGGTCGAGAGGAGAAAGTTTCCAGACGGAGACGAAAAGATCTGCAGCAGATCCTCCGACAGACACCAACAACTCCTCTACACTTCACCTCCTGCAGGTGAAACTCCAATAAAACAAATAAAAGTACAGAACCAACAAACTCACTGCTGTTTAAAATGAAAACGCTCCAACATGTCGAGACTTTAAAATCAGCTATTGGAGTTAAAAACAAACTCTCAGATCTTCTACTGATTGATATTTAAAAGTGTAATTCAAGAATTATTTAAAAATTATTAAATTGAAAATTATAGGCAGAAAATACAAGCAAAAAAAGAAAATGCTCCAAAAAAAAAAGAAGCTCTGTAAACATTTTTAAATTACAGGTCATTGTTATTATAATTACTTACTTTTTTTTTTTTTTTTTTTACAAATTTTCTTATTTCTATTATTTGTATTAGTCTTTTTTTTATTCCTTTCACTCATGTTTTATCATCTGCTGTCTTTTTGTTGTGTAATTAATTTGTTTATTTCCCTTTATTTATTTGTAAAGCACTTTGAGTTCCACATGTAGTATAAAAAAACAACTAAATAAATAAAGTTCATTATTATTATTGTTATTAGTTATTATAATTTATTTATTTGTTGTTTTAAATAAAATAATTCTTATTTTTTCTTACTAATTTTCTCATTTTTATTATTCTTTTTGGTTTCTGTTTTTTTTTTTTAAACTTTATGTCATGTATTTTATCATCTTCTGTCTTTTTATGGTATGCTTTTTTATTGTTTATTTTCCATTACTTGTTGACTTTATTTTCTTATTCTTCAGAAAATTAGGCTTCACCTATTGCATGAAAAGTGCTAAAAAAATCTCATTATTATTATTTTTATTATTAGGGCCTCGGGGCAATCTCCCCAGCACTGGTCCCATACAGCAATATCTGCAGGGACCAGTGCTGCACTACTGTTATACTGTGGATTTCTTCTTCTTCCTCTTCCGGACGCAATTTCGTCCCGCTACTAGTCCTACAACTTGAAGAGTTGCAGGACAAATTATATATCAAAACGTGCGGTTTGATCGGGATCGGTGTGCTATTACTTTTCTCTACAGAATACGAATTTTTCGCGAAAAACTGCCCAAAATTTTGCATTGAAATGAATGGGACGGCAGACAAAAAATGAGCGAAAAAGAACAATAATTGGAGATTTTCAGACGTCTACTTCTCCGGCATAATTTCACCTAGAGACTCCATTTAAACTTTAAACAGTAGACACAAGTCTTGTGTATCAGTGTGTTAATCCACGTTTCGATAGGTCATATAGTTTTTTATCAATCCCTGTTCAATGACCATGATCATTTTTGGAGAAATTCTGAGATTATAATGGGTGTGTATTGCACGGAATGTTCGTGTCAGAGTGTGTGACATCATCACCAGAGTGTAGAGGGAGAGAAAAAACTGTCAAAAAATAAATTTGAAAACTGTGCTCCAGGCCGCAAATTCCACTCTACAGAAATAATTTATACATAGAAACGTAGGAAAATGAGTCTTCTCCCTCACAATCCTCTGGTAAAGCTGTCAGAGTTATAGTTTGGGCGTAGGACGCACAGATGATCCACCAACACCACCAACAGCCTCATTGGCTCCCATATTAAAAACGCAGGGAGATTATGGAATAAGGGAAATGTAACAGTTTTTTAGATCGCTCTAACAAAGCTATTTTTTCATTTTTCTTAAAAAAAAAACATATGTAGACGTTCAGGAAGAACTCAGGACGCTCAAAGTGAAGTCGGATCAATGATAGGTATTATGGTTTTGCCAAAAATGCTTTCTGTTCGAGGCCAGAAATTCCAGTCCACCTCTGGCTGCTGTCACTCTTTCATTAACAGGTGTCAGTTAATTCTGTTGATTGCTTTGATCTTTGATGTGATTACAGTTACAGATACACACACACACACACAATTTTGAGGTTAAAGGGCATAATTTGAAATCTCTGAAGAATATCATCATAGTGTACACACACCTGCAGTAGCCCCCGTGGCCCTTTCAGAATTTCCCCAGAGGAAATTTTCTAGTTGTTGTTGTTGGTATTAAATTAAATGTTTAAAAAACTAATTCTGAGTTGTTTAAATAAAATTTAAAAAAAAATCTGATTAATTTCTGGAAATGAATTGAATGCATAGAGCACAAATAATTTTTAAATATAATAATTCCATATTAAATCTGTGTCTGTTCAGCCAACAATAAACTTATAAAAAGCAGATTTGTTTCTTAGTCTGATTATTTAAACAACAAATGACTCTCTGGTGTTGATCAGGAAACATATTTCAGAGTGAGAGTGTGAAGCAGCTGCAGTCAGTCGTCAGAGAGAGGAACTATTATTATATTATTATATTATTATATTATGACTGTGACATCTTTTACACCTTCAGCTGAAACGTGTGATGAAGCTGCTGCTACTGCAGCTCTGGAGGAGAAACGAGACGATCAGTGACTCGTGAGTCACAGCAGCTTTAAATATTCCTCTTTTGGGATTTGTGCAGGTTTACAGGCCGGCTGCTTGTTGCTCAGCACTCTGACAGATTAGCTCCACGCTTCCTCCAGCAGTGACACATCTCCAACGCCTCGGGGCCAGGATTACTGCAGCAGGTCAGCCAGTCAACACATGGTAACATGTTCCAGGAAACCACTGGAAAATACACTGCAAAAAAAGTCAACTTGTATTTTTTGGTCTAAAACAGTGATTTAAGTTGGTAAAACTTGGAAATATAAATTATTGACATTTAGGGCAATAATGTAAGTTAGCACAACAAAGGAAGCCAGTTGTCTGCTCAAAAACAAGTTGGTGAGTTGTTGTTACTTATATCTTTAAGTTGGGGTTCACAACAAGGGACAATAGTTCTGATAACTCTTATTTCTTTGTTGGGAAATGCGGGAAAGTGGTGAAATTCAGTCATTAGCGAAAGCTAGCGGCTAACTGATGCTAGCGGCTAACTGATGCTAGCAGCTAACTGATGCTAGTGGCTAACTGATGCTAGCGGCGCTGCTTGTTACAACTCTGCTACACTTCACTTCCTGCAGGTGAAACTCTAATAAAACAAATAAAAGTACAGAACCAACAAACTCACTGTTGTTTAAAATTAAAAGGCTGGAACATGTCGAGACTTTAAAATCAGCTATTGGAGTTAAAAACAAACTCTCAGATCTTCTACTGCTTGATATTTAAAAGTGTAATTCAAGAATTCTTTTAAAATTATTACATTGAAAATTATAGGCACAAAATACAAGCTGTGCAGCTGCAAAAAAAAGAAAATGTTCCAATTTTCAATTCTCTTATTTCTTTGTTGTGAAATGTAGGAAAGCGGTGAAATTCGGTCATTAGCGAAAGCTAGCGGCTAGCTGATGCTAGCGGCTAACTGATGCTAGCGGCGCTGCTTGTTACAACTCTTCTACAGTTCACTTCCTGCAGGTGAAACTCTAATGAAACAAATAAAAGTACAGAACCAACAAACTCACTGTTGTTTAAAATTAAAAGGCTCGAACATGTAGAGACTTTAAAATCAGCGGCTAACTGATGCTAGCGGCGCTGCTTGTTACAGCTACAAGAGTAGCCATTAGCGTATCAATGCTAACTCAAAATTGTGGTCACAACATTAGCTGACATTTCATAGCGGCATTACAATCGTGCCAATTCAGCACATTGCAGAAGTTAGCAGAAGTAAGGATTAAAAGTTATTACAATGTAAAATTATAAGTTCAAAAATCTGAATTCAGAGTTGAGCAGACTCAAAAACAAAACTTAAAATATTTAGTTTAATTATCCAACTTAAAATTTTATCGAAGTTTGTTGCCTTGAAATTTTGAGTTCACGCAACTTTTCTTTTTTTTCAGTGTAAAGACAAGTCAGGAACTCAATTAAGAAATAACTAAATTTGTTCCCAAGCTCATTAACTGTCACACTTAATTGTAAATAAAATGGGCCAAACTACTTAAAAGTTTATTAAAACCAACGAACAAAGAAATATTAGAAATTATCTCTGCAGAAAATATCCAAGAAGCACACCAAATTTTTATGATAGAAATATATAGTATGGGTCCCCAGAATGCAGAAACTGCTGGATGCTTATTTGCATATGTTGGGCAATTTGTGTAATTAAACTAATTAGCATAAATTAGCATAATCACCTATATTGATCATATTATAGGAGCTGCTTAGCCAAAATGGACAATGTTAATATCCATCCAAATATTTACCCAGAAAACAACTATTTATAGCAAGTAAATCATCCAACAATCAACAATAATCAATAAATATCCAATAATCTGCAGAGAAATTACTAGTTAATATCCAAGAAACCATCCAACAATCCGCTGAGAAAAAAATCTATAAATATCCAGTAAATCATCCAATAATCTACCAATAAATATCCAATAAACCATCCTATAATCTAGCGAGAAACAGCCAATAATTATCTCATAAACTAACCAAAATAATCAACTCAACAATTGCCAATAAATATCCAACCCACTGTCAAATAATCTGTCCAGAAATAACCAAAAAATATCTGAAAAACCAACATCTATCGATGAACCATCAATAACCAAGAATCTGCCCAGAACTGATCAATATCTACTAAAGAAAAAATTTTTTACACAGATATTACCAACAAGTATCCCAAAAAACATCTAATAACCCCAATAACTTTGTAAGAAACCACCCATTAATCTACCAAGAAAAAAAACTGATAAATATCCAATAAAACTCTGCAAAAAAACATCCAATAATGTAGCCAGGAATGGCTAAAAATATCCAATAAGCGATTAAAGAATTCCACCCACAAATAATCAACAAATATTCAATAACACGTCCAGAAACCAATCAAGAAACCATCCAATAATCTACCCAATAATTAGAAATAAATATCAAAGAAATCATCCAAGATATATCTACTAATATATCTACTTACATCTAATAATTATCTAAGAAACCATCCAATAATCAGTCCAGAACAAACCAATACCAAGACATGGAGACACGTTTTACCCAGACATGATCAATAAATATCCAATAAATCATCCAATAATGTACCCAACAACTATATAAGAAAACATCTAATAATCTACCCAGGAATAACTAATACATATATAAATTGTAATAAAAGTACCAAAAAACCAATACCAATACCAACCAATACCAATAAATATGCAGGAAACCAACCAATAATTTACCCAATAAATGTCCAATAAAGCCTCCAAGAACCTACTTAGAAATTCAAAAATCTGCCCAGAAATCTCCAATAAACACCTAAGAAACTATTGAAGAACCTACCCAATAATTCTCTAGAAAATAAGTTGAAAACTGTTTCCAGAAAGTATCGAGAATCAGACGGAGCACAAACAAAAAGTCTCAAAAGAAGAAAAAAAAAGAAACAAAATGACCAAAAAAAGACACAAAATTACCAAAAAAAGACACAAAATAACTAAAAAAACCCAAAACAAAATGACCACAAAATGATCAAAAAAAGACACAAAATGCCCCAAAAAGACACAAAATGACCAAAAAAAAGAAACAAAATGACCAAAAAGAGACACAAAATGACTAAAATAAACACAAAATGACCCAAAAAAGATATTAAATGACCAAAAAGACTAAAACACATTAACACTTTAACACAGTAATAAATGTCCAATGAAGCCTCCAAGAACCTACTTTGAAATTCAAAAATCTGCCCAGAAATCTCCAATAAACACCTAAGAAACTATAGAAGAATCGACCCAATAATTCTCTGGAAAATAAGTTGAAAACTGTTTCCAGAAAGTATCGAGAATCAGACGGAGCACAAACAAAAAGTCTCAGTTTCCCTGGAAATCCAAATAAAGTCCCAGAGGAGGAGGAGAAGGCCTCGGTCTTATTTACCACACTAACAGCAGTAAACGTGTGTGTGTGTGTGTGTGTGTGTTCTTGTACTTCCTACATTGTGAGGACCAGAACACATTTTTAACCAACAGAGTGAGGACATTTTTACAAAGTGAGGACATTTCGGCCAGTCCTCACTTCTTTAAAGGCTTTTTTTAGATTCCAGACTTTGTTTTAAGGGTTAAAGGTCACATGATAATGATAATTAACTGAAACTGTATTGTGTGGTTACAAAACTAACTAAAATTATAGTGAAAATGTATTTTCTTTTCGTCTTTGTCAACTTTTTTCATACATAATGAAGATGGATCAGACAAAGGAAATAAAGGCAAAATTTACTGTGACCTCTTTTAATCTCCCACCCAACAAATACCCCATTACAAAACACTACAACTAATAAAAACTAAACTAAAACTAGCAAACTCACTCTAAAAACTCATTAAAAACTAGCTAAATATGAAAACAAAAATTCACAACAAAATTAAAACTAAAACTAATGAAAAATTCAAAACTATTATAACCTTGTATGGGAATTCACTGCTCCAATGAGGGTCCTCACAAAGATAGAAGTACAAGAATGTGTGTGTGTGTGTGTGTGTGTGTGTGTGTGTGTGTGTGTGTGGACCCCCCACATTGATGTGTCTAACTACTGCTTTTTAAACAACATTAGCATGAAAACACTGAGTTGTGTCTCGGGGTGTTTTTGGCTCCATTGGGCCAAAAAAAGTGTTAAAAAAAGTACAAAAATCGCCTCTTTTCTCCGACAGAGGAAGTGAGAGGGAGATTTAGTTTACTGCCGTGTTTTACAGTCTCGTCTCCGGGGGTTACCATGGCGACAGAAAGCCAGAGACCAGAGACAGACAGGCGGTCCCAAATGTCACGGTGGTGACCTCCAGAGGAGCTCCAGGCGGGTCAGGGGGTCACGCTGAACGCTCAGCCCGCTGAGGGAGCACCGCAGCCTGGACACAGGCTGCTGGGAGGCCTGGGGGGAGAACCAGCACCACACACACACACACACACACACACACACACACACAACCACAACCACACACACACACACCTGTTCATCTGCCAAAGAAACCACCAGGGCTGGGCAATATGGACCAAAAGTCATATCCCGATATATTTAGGCTGAATATCGATATATATATATACACTACCGGTCAAAAGTTTTAGAACAGCCCAATTTTTCCAGTTTTTTATTGAAATTCAAGCAGTTCAAGTCAAATGAACAGCTTGAAAGGGTCCAAAGGTAAGTGGTGAACTGCCAGAGGTAAATAAAAAAAGGTAAGCTTAACCAAAACTGGAAAATAATGTACATTTCAGAATTATACAAGTAGGCCTTTTTCAGGGAACAAGAAATGGGTTAACAACTTAACTCTATGGAGTCTTGGGCTATTTTGTCCATTTTTGAATTCTTTTCATGTCTTTGGAAGTCATTTTGTGTCTTCTTTTAGTCATTTTGTGTCTTTTTTTAGTCATTTTGTGTCTTTTTTTGGTCATTTTGTGTCTTTTTTTAGTCATTTTGTGTCTTTTTTTAGTCATTTTGTGTCTTTTTTTGGTCATTTTGTGTCTTTTTTTGTCATTTTGTGTCTTTTTTTAGTCCTTTAGTCCAACATAAAATGTGATTTTGAATCTTTTTTTTACTTTCAAAACACTATCATGCTCAATAAAGAATTTTAAATGTTGCAAATGTGCATTAATTTCAGAGTACACTGAGACATTAAACTGCATCATTTTCAATTAAATTCTGGAAAAGTTGGTGTGTTCTAAAACTTTTGACCGGTAGTGTATATCCTGATATTTTTATCACAAAGTGAGATCAAATGTTCAGTCAAAGTCAAATATGACATGACACAAGTAGTTTTATTGAAACCGTTTAACCGTTTTTAAAATAAAAAGTCTTAAATAAAAATAGCCTACGGAATAAAATAGGCCAATCTTTTGCGAAATAAATATATTTATATGAGAAAAAAATAACAAACATTACTAAATGTACAACAGAACTAAATATGTCAAACCCTAGTAAGGGCAGCATTTATATATAAAGAAAGAAAAAATTGAACTATGTCTATATATGCAATATGGACTAATTCCATATCACATTTAAAAATATATCGATATATTTTTTATGTTGATATATTGCCCAGCCCTAGAAACCACACACACTTTATCCAGCAATGCATAAAAGAGAAAACATTCCTGTATATTATACAAGAAACCATCCAATAAATCTAAAATATCCAAGAATAAACCAAAAAAACAAAACAAACAATAAATATCCAAGAAAAACATCCAACAATCTACCCAGAAAGAATACAAAAAATCTCCCCCAAAATGATCAACAAATATCCAGGAAACCATCCAATAATCTACTCAGAAATTACATATAAATAGCCAAGAAACCATCCATAAAAGTATATAAATATGTATAACTAGATAAGAAACAACCAAAGAATCTACCCAGAAAGCCAAATAAATATCCAAGAAATAATACAAAAAATACCCAGAAATTACCTACAAATATCCAAGAAAAACATCCAGGAATCAACTCAGAAAAACAAATACATATCCAAGAAACCTTCCAATAATCTACCCAGAAATTACAGTTTAATATCTAATAAACCATCCAATAATCTACCTGGTAACTACCCTGGAAACAATCCAATAATCTACCCACATTTAACCAATAAATATCCAAGAAACCATCCAAGAATCTTCCCAGAAATTACAGATAAATATGACAAAAAACAATCAACAATCTAGCTTCAAATAACCAAAAGATATCTAAGAAACCATCCAAGAATCTACACAAAATAATCAATAAACATTGAAGAAAGAATTCAATGATCCAGAAATGATCAAGAAAACCATCTAAATCCCTACGTAAGATAGAAACTGGACATTTGTGAGATTTCATGGGGTTTTTTTCATAATTACAGCAAAAAAGCATGAAGTCTGGTGCAGAATGAAGTTCAACAGTTAGTGAATTACAACGTTCACCTGTTAATTTATCGTAAAAGTAGAGAGAGGAGTGCAAATCTGTTAAAATTATTACAAAGACTCAAGAAAAGTCAAGTTTACAACCACACTGCAAAAAAAGAAAAGTTGGGTGAACTCAAAATTTCAAGGCAACAAACTTCGAAAATTTTTTAAGTTGGACAATTAAACTAAATATTTTAAGTTTTGTTTTTGAGTTTGCTCAACTCTGAATTCAGATTTTTGTCAACTCAACTGTAAGTTGTACTAACTTATAATTTTACATTGTAATAACTTTTAATCCTTACTTCTGCTAACTTCTGCAATGTGCTGAATTGGCACGATTGTAACGCCGCTATGCTAATATATTATAATTGTGGTAGCTAATGTTGCTACCACAATTTTGAGTTAGCATTGATACGCTAATGGCTACTCTTGTAGCTGTAACAAGCAGCGCTGCTAGCATCAGTTAGCCGCTAGCATCAGTTAGCCACTAGCATCAGTTAGCCGTTAGCATCAGTTAGCCGCTAGTGTCAGTTAGCCGCTAGCTTTCGCTAATGACAGAATTTCACCGCTTTCCCGCATTTCCCAACAAAGAAATAAGAGTTATCAGAACTATTGTCCCTTGTTGTGAACCCCAACTTAAAGATATAAGTAACAACAACTCACCAACTTGTTTTTGAGCAGACAACTGGCTTCCTTTGTTGTGCTAACTTACATTATTGCCCTAAATGTCAATCATTTATATTTCCAAGTTTTACCAACTTAAATCACTGTTTTAGGCCAAAAAATACAAGTTGGCTTTTTTGCAGTGTACTCGAAACACTAAATTGATTAAATGACTGACTTGGAATGATGATCATGTATTCTCTTACAGGTTTGAGCTTTGAATAAAATACAGAGAGCTGATATTTCAGTCAGAATAAAAGCAGCTTGGTGGATTTAACTTTTACCAAATCCAGCAGAAGACGGTGACCCGTGAAATGTCAAAAGTCAGGCTGCACAAAGTGTTTGACAGCAAGAGGCACCAGATTAAATGGACAGATTTGTGAATGGAGTCTGGTGGAGACACACGGATGTAGACATAAAGCAAATTAAAACACTGCAGACAATATTAGGAGTGTAAAAGAAACAGCAGAGAAGATGAAACACCACAGAGTCAGTGTTATAATAACAATTATATGATTATTATTATTATAGCAATCACCCTAGATTAAAAGGCGAGAACAGCACTAGTGAACACAAAGACATATTACAAATATATTAAAGAGATATTAGATGAAGATAAAGAACCAAATGCATTACAGACAAACTAAAAATCATTATTTCTATATTTTAGAGGATAAAAACATAAATAAACTCTATTCTGAGCAGCAAATACACAGTTTATGGTCACTGAGCACCATAAACACCACAAAGACACTGCAGGAACTAGTATAAATATTGTAAGAATACAGCACAATATCTCTCTATAGGTCTGCTGAATCAATATTTATGTAGCTTATATATATAAACAAAGACATTGAACATCACACAGCCAAAAAACACAAACTCATCACATCAAAAACAAACCGGAGGAATATTCTAGAAATATTTTTTTGATCTAGAGCGACAAATGCATTAAATAGCCTCCTGGTGAATATGATTATGATAGATTCAACTACTTTAACTTTAAAAATACTAGCCCTAAATGTCAAAGATCTGTGATGTGACATTGGGCTGTTATGGTATTTATGTTTATGATATTTCTTATTTTTAAATGAATAAACTAGACACATTTTCTGCTTACAGAGACACAATTTTTCCTTTTTTTTAAAGTAACAAAATAATAATCAAATCAATTATACATAAAACAAATCACCATTTGCCTTTTTGTTTTAATATCCATAACATATATCATAATTGTGACTTTAATAGTCTAATTTGTTAGACAACAATTTCCATTTCAGATTTGTTTTTAAGTAACAAAATGATAATAAATAAATAATAAATAAATATGAATGGCTTCTCAACAAGCTACTGTAGCTGCAAAACACTGAAAAACACACTTATGTACTTAATAAAACAAACATGGACATTACTAGAACATTTAAAATGTTTGTGACACCGTGTCACCATAGGTTCCTATGGGTTAAGTCAGTTTTATTGTCACATAATAATCGCCGAATGATTAAATAGATGGTGCGCCACATTATAAGCAACTATATGAATATTATAGAGGCTGGTGGGAAGCTGATTGTGAGATAATGTGATAATTAGCATGTAGTCTGGTTGGTGGAGTGTCTAAGCCGTGTTTAACGGCTTGTTGGCGTGAAATCAACAGCTGAGAGAGGAGAGAGTGTTTACCGGAGGATCTACCGGACAACTTACCGGAGAGAGCAGCTCCAGCCCCGCGGAACAACCTCCGTCACAACAACCTCCGTCACAAAACGTCCAAATATACCGAAAAACAAGATTTACTGATCCACCTTTACTGACTCCGGCTGGCATCCACGAGCTCCCAGCGCGCGAGACACAGCCGACCGACACACTGACACCGGCTGAGAGCGCGTGCGGGTGCGTGCGTGCGAGAGAGAGAGAGAGAGAGAGAGAGAGGAGAGAGAGAGAGAGGAGAGAGAGAGAGAGAGAGACATAGAGAGAGAGAGAGAGAGAGAGAGAGAGGAGAGAGAGGAGAGAGAGAGAGAGAGGAGAGAGAGAGAGAGAGAGAGAGAGAGGAGAGAGAGAGAGAGAGGAGAGAGAGAGAGAGAGAGAGAGAGAGGTGCGGACCCGAGACAGCCTGCGCATGCGTGATCACTCAGGTGGAAGGGAAAGCGCTTTCTCTCGTACACGCCCACCTGCTAGGATACATGCACACGCACGCGCACGCACGCGCACGCACACACACACACACACACACACACACACACACACACACACACACACACAGCTTAATGTCAAATTTACTAACTGTGCGTGTGTGTGTGTGTGTGTCCCAGATAAGCTCTTCCAGCCCCGCCTTTGGCAAAATAACCAGTCAGGCCTCCCTCTCACACACACACACACACACACACACACTCACACATACACACACACACACACACACACACACACTAAGAAGTGACAGTTTACTCATGCAGAATATTATTGTTGCAAAAGAGAAAAAATACTTTATTATTATGACATTTGCTCCTGGTTACCTTGAACCCTTCGTGAAAACTTCTCATAAGCTTCTATGGCAAACTGAGAATAAATGGACGCTGTGTTTAACAGCAAATTTCTTCTTTTTTTTCATTCCCTGTGGAGTTTTCCTGGAGAATTCAAGGTGACAGCAGCGTATGATGGACACACTAAAGATCGTTTTGACAGCACTTTGTGTTGCATCTACTGTATGAAAAGTGCTTTATAAATAAAGTTTGATTTGAAAATATGCAATGTCACTAAAGTTGGGAAATAAATAGTGCAGCAAAAAATACAATATTTACATATTGTAAAGTTGTGTAAAGTGTAAATGAACCTTATAATCTGACAGAACTTGAGTTTCTCTCCACCACGTCCTTCACTCTGTCTCAGCTGACCTCCGACCTTTGATACTAGTGCTGCATTATTTGATGAAAATGTGCGATTGCGATTATTGTGGACTATATTGCGATTTGCGATTGCGATATTATAAATGAATGGTGTCATAAGTATACTTGCTTGAATATCAAGGACAACAGAAAATTACAATAGTTTGTATATTTCTCAAGTCAAAACATACAAATATGACACAAAAAATACAAAACTTGAAGTTTACAGCACTGTATTTTTTCCAAATAACTTAATATGAAAAAATAAATAAAGTTTGAAAATAAAGATATTTCTGCAAATTGCAAAAAAAAACTGTCATTACTGTAAACTCAAATGCATTTCTGCTGGCATTTATGTAAACTTGTTAAGTACTACTGAAACTGCTAACTCTGAAAAGTTCCTACAGTACTCTTGAAAAGAATAAGGGCATTTCTGCAAAGTACAAAGGTAGTAGCACTAATTGTAAACTTAAAGACCATTCTGTTGGTATTTTGGTAAACCTTTGATACACTCTTTCTTGTGTTCTGTATAAAAAGTTATACAGTCCAGAAAACCAGTTAATCAACACATGCTGGGTCCAAAGATGAACCATTAAAAAAAACAGAGAGAGAGAGACGGTTGAGTCTTTGTTGTGAGAAACGAGATGTTTGGGGAAATGAGCCTGGACACACACACACACACACACACACACACACACACACACACACACACACACACACACACACACTAACAGTAGAACAGGGTTGTGTGTCATGTTGCCTGGTGAATAATTGCCTCTTTAAAGCAATCAGAGCAACACAACCACAAACAGACCAGAGTCCTATTCTAAAATCATTTAAAGACAGAAACACTCACTGCAAACTGGACCAAACCTTCAAAACACTAAATAATACCAAAACCAATTTACCAATTTTCTAAAACTTTTGACCGGTAGTGTATATACATTTTTTTTTCTCTTCTCGAGTTTAAACTTGAAAAAATCAGTCATTTTTGCTTTCAATAGATTTATTTAACAGTTACAGACAAACATCAAAAGTACAATTTGGTCCTTTTTTTTTGGCCTTTACAACTCAAAATAAACTCTTTAATATTTTTGGGCTGATAGAAATCAACTTCAGACTGACCCGGTCCACTCAGAGAGGATTTATTCTGACGTTTGTTACAACATGAGATCTATTGTCTGACAACCAGGACTGAACCAAAAAAAAAACCCACAAACTTTTCTAACACTTAACTACAGCCTGAAAATAATGAGTAAAGATTGAAATTAATCTCATGTCAAACTGGAGAATTCAATCATTTCATCACTCCTAATCTGAACAACCATCGCTGTCAATGACTATTTTTTTTTTTTTTACTTTTTGTCCATTACGTGAATGGGTTCAAACTTTACATGTGGATACAATTAAATATAATATTTGCAGGAGCATAGAAATTTTACATGATCAATGCTTGTGACTACAAAATTATGATTTGTTTCAGCAAATGAAGCTGTTTTTTTGCCTCCAACACATCATAAAAACAGGTTTTTATGTTAAGTTTTGAGTGGAATTTCCCTTTCAGGCTTTATTTAACTCACTACTCTTTACTTTAAAGTCACTGGCAGTGTTTGTATGGTTTTAAGGTTCAAGGTGTTTGAGACATTATTGCACAAAAGCATTCATTGCATAGTTGTTTTTGTTGTTGCTGTCAGGCCTGAGGTACAGTGGAACAAACAAACAAAAGAACATTCACACGTTAACAGAACAGTAAAGTCACTTCATCATTCAGTATCACAGGAAGGAAGGCAGATTATGCTTCAGAGTGCAAAGAGTGCAGGAACATTCAGCAGGAGGACAAAACAACGGCAACATGTTACATTATGATGCTAATTAATTCAACACGCCTTAAAACTCATCATCAATTGAAGATGTTTCTGTTATTTTGTCCACCAAATCAGGATAAACAGGAGGGTCGACAACATTTTGGTCCCAATCAGAAGAAAGAAATACATAGTATTTTCAGCTAACTGAATATATTTCTCCCAGGCTTTTAACAATGTAATATTTTATGGCTAACATGCTAACATTAAATACAATTGCATAGATTTAAAAAGGAACATATTGGTTTCAAACTTGAATGATGGGACACATTATAAAGCAGCCTTTCATGGGGCAGACAGTAATCATTTGGCTTCTTGGACTGTAGAAAATGAATTAACTACACTGGTCACATCAACTGGCAAGGAACTGGAGTGTAAACTGGAATACATTGAAAAGTACGAACCACTATGTTTGGTGTTTGGAAATCATAGCTGAGGTTTAAACTAGGAGAGCTTCTAGACAAATGATATTACACTGTTAGATCAGACAGAAAGATTGGCGACAACCAACATTTCTTTACCAAAAAAATACAGCAACATCATCAGCATAATGTATCATATTTTGCAAACTATCAAAACTTTTTGGTCTCTACACACTGCAGGGCTTCTCTTCATGTAAACCAGGAGAAGAAATGCTCATATAGTTTAGACGAAATGGTCCAAAAAGTGAAAGTGAGGAGCATTTATGGGTACAAGTTGGGAACCGGCCTACTTCACTTATTCCAAGGGTGCTGAATCCAAAAAAAATGGTTCCCAAGCGAAATGTTTAGTTTTTGACATTCTAATTTGCATATTAAAATGGCGGCCGTTGGTCGTTGGACCATTGTCCCCTTAGTTTTTTGTAAGTAGGCAATCAAAGATGAAGAAATTAAGTTTCTGGATCTATAGTCTAGGGTCAGAGCAAGGATATAGTGAAGGCTCAGTGTCTTTTTTTGTATATGTATATATATGCAAAATATCAACTTTTAAGGTTAAATTAAGCATTATTTGTGTCATTTTTTAAGGCCAACATAAATATTCAATCAATATCACTTTTAAATGTTCCAGTTGGTATTTTGCATATATATATATATATATATATACACATAAAAAAGACACTGAGCCTCCACT
The DNA here is from genome assembly GCF_030273125.1 of Centropristis striata. Lineage (NCBI taxonomy): Eukaryota > Metazoa > Chordata > Actinopteri > Perciformes > Serranidae > Centropristis > Centropristis striata. The sequence continues at coordinate 34,045,938 of NC_081533.1, forward strand.
ATATCCTTGCTCTGACTCTAGACTATAGATCCAGAAACTTAATTTCCTCATCTTTGATTGCCTACTTACAAAAAAACTAAGGGGAAATGGTCCAATGACTGAGCAAGATGGGCAATTGGCCATTTGATATACAAATTAGAAGGTCAAAAACTCAAAATTTCACTTGGGAACCATTTTTTTTGGACTCAGCACCCTTGAGATATGCAAGGTAGGCCGGTTCCTGACTTGTACCCATAAATGCTCCTCACTTCTTATAGGAGGCCTTTATTCTGAAATCCGTCTAGACTAATAAGCCAACCAGACCAGGCTGAACGATCGGCTCCAACCGATCTCTCTCTCCCAACAAACAAGGAAACATCATCGAAACATGGGAAATTATTTTGGTTTATGGCACACTTGGTCTTAACACGCTGCTAAACTTCTGGTCAAGTAAATCTGAAGAGGAAATGACCAGCAGAACCAGGCTGAAGCCAGTCTGTGGCTGGTAAGTGAAGTTTACAGGAGGCCATCAAACAACTGTCCAAATCTTTCCACAATATGAACGAAATAAACATGAAATCTTTGGCTACTGGTGAAAAATAGACTTAAACCAATCCTTGGTTTAAGTCAACATTCTTGAGATACTAATATTTTGGTTTGCTGCAAAATGTTGGTCAAAACAGGCTTGTCAAGAAAACCAGAGGAACAAATGGCCAACAGCCAAACAGATAATTGCGACTGGAAGTAAATTTGTGGCTGGTAAGTTAACAGTTGGCGATCCAGCAGCCATCCAAATCTGCACAGGCCAAAGTAATTAAATACACACTATATATATATAGTGTGAAATATTTCCTGAAAGATTGGTTACAACTAACAGTTTTTCCCCAATGAACAAAGCATCATCATCAGTGTACAGTAATGTTTTTTGGTTTGTAGAAAATTACTGTTGACTTCAACTGTCCAAAAGTTTACAGGTTAGAAAGTAACTAAACACAAAATCTTTGGTTACTGATGAAACTTCGGCTACAAACGTTTTTTAATACCAACGAATAAGGCAACATTGTCAACATACTGCAACATTATTTTTGGTCTGAACAGGCTTGTCAAGTTAACCAAAGCATGAAATGGCCAACAGCCAACCAGACAATTTCAATTGGAAGTAAATTTATGGCCAGCAACCACCCAAATTTTCACGGGCCAGAGTAAGTGAATAAACACAAAAACTCTGGCTACTGACAAAGGTACTACTTTGGTTTGTAGCTAATTACTGGTCTGAAAAGTCTGCTGACTAAAGAACTTCAACTGTCCAAATCTTTACAGGATAGAAGGTAAATAAATCATTGATTACTGATGAAAGATCGGCTACAACCAACCCTATTTTCTTAAACCAACGAATAAGGCAACATTGGTTTACTTGACAGGCCTGTTCAGACCAAAAATTTGCAACAATTCAAATAATGTCACAGAGGAGGAAATGGCCAACAGCCATCCAGACAATTTCAACAGGAAGTACATTTGTGGCTGGTTGGCTATCCAGCAACCACCCAAATCTTCATGGGCAAAAACTTTGGCTACTCAAAATATTTCCTAAAAGACTGGTTTGAACCAATAGTTCTTTACCACCAAACAAAGCATCATCGTCAGCATACAGTAATGTTTTTTGGTTCGTAGCAATGGGTCTGGAAAGTCTGCTGACTGACTACAATGTGGAGTTTGGTTTTGAAAGCCTTTAGGGGATTAATTTCATCTTTACTCAAAGAATCAATTCAGAAATTTACTTTTTGTTGGCTGGAGAAGGTACAGATACTACAATTCGGATTGGTGGCCTGATTTTTTGTTCACAAACCGTAGCTAGAACTCAAAATGTTGATTAAATGTATCTGACAAATACAGTCCTTTTTTTTTCTCCAGCTATCTGATCCAAATACCAGAATATTTGATCAAGTTAATGAGCATGAAGAACATATATAATATATAATGGATGTGTTTAAACAGGAGATTTTGATCTCTGTCTTGTTGAACTTCAAAAGCATACAGTCCTTTTGCAATCTTACTAGGACAAGTAATCTTTGGCTGGGAACAAACACATTAACCAGAGAACAGAACAAGTTTCAGTTCAGTCTTTTAGCAAATAACTTCTGGCATTAACGTTAATTAGCTAGAGCTACATATGATCTTTGAAGCCAGCTGTGGATCGTACCAGCCCCTGTGGAAAAGAGAAGCTGGTGTCGAGGCACTTTTGGTGGCTGTGAGTTTCTGACTGCAGTGGCGGAGGATTTCTAAAGTTCAAAGAAAGGCTTAGTGCCTCACAGAGGATTATGGATTTACTCCCCAACACACTGAGACAGAGGCAGGAGAACCAGGAGGGCTGCGTATGTGTTCGTCTGTTAAACAGGTCAGAAGTCACAAGTATTGTATGTCTGGTACAGAAAGAGACATTATTCTTGTTCTAAATATAATTTCGAGAGTTCAAAATAATGAACGTTATGAAGACTTTTTATGCATTTTGCTTATACATATACGTTTTGCTAAGTCTTTCCAGACCAACAGGAGCCCATTTAACATCCATAATTAGTCATTTCCTTCTAAATCAGAGGTGTCAAACTCTTTGTTGGCCCGCAGTATAATTATATTTGGCCCGCAAGGAAATACCAAAATATAATACTACAAATCCCAGAATGCTCTGCTGGTGTTCTAGCTTGAACACAGTAGATCAGTGTGGAGCAAACTGAGCAACAATTAAAGTTGTCTTTATGCACTTTTTCTTGCTAGTCCAAGGCTTGAATGGCTGCACATTCATTGAAGGATATTATTATTAGTCATTTGGTTTATTATTGTTATTTTATTCTCACATTTATTTTTAGCCTGTGGAAAAAGATTACTGTTAAATTTAAATTTAAAGAAGGCCGCATATAAAATAAAGGGACATATGATTTTTATTTAAATTTTATTTAAGAAATGAATGCCATTGATGTGTTTGTTTGTTTTATTTGATATTTGATTTTGCATGTTTGCAATATTAAGTTATATCAAGCTTTGCTTTTTCCATTTCGTTTGAACTTGTTTAGGTCCATTTTTTCAATAAATATCAATGTTGGCCCGCGACTTTGTCCAAGTTTTACATTTTGGCCCACTGTGTATTTGAGTTTGACACCCCTGGTCTAAATGATCAAACTCCCCATTTCTGCCGCTTTCCAGATGCTGGAAATTCATCCCAAACTAACAAACTCCCAGTTCCTCTGTGGTATAAATAAACTACCTACCCGCCTAACTATCCCAAAACTCTCCCACCATTTTCAACATTTCTAGTCCATTAAACCAAAAATACCCTCCGAACCAGCGTCTGGTCACATGGCCAGTTCTGGCTGTCAACTCTCCTCCAGCCAGGAGGGGGCGTCCACGCTCGGGTTGTTGAGGTTTTCGGCGGCCTGCTGGATGTTTTGCTCCAGGAAGCTTTGACACGATAAACTGTGGGCAGCCACGGCGCTGTGGAGCAGCCACAGCTGGTTATGGAGGACTTTTACCTGCAGATGGAGAGAGAAATTAACCATCTGTCAAGTCAAACCAGCTTGAATGTGGAACTCTTTACTTTCATTAAAATGTTTTTAGGAATATGAAGCATTAACCTCATTGTGTCGAGTACAACCAAGACATATCTCAGTGTTTTTCTTTGACCAGATGGGTCTTAATTTAAAAACTAGAAAATTTCCTCTGGGGAAATTCTGAAAGGGCCACGGGGGCTACTGCCAGTGTGTGTACACTATGATGAGATTCTTCAGAGATTTCAAACTATGCCCTTTAACCTCAAAATGTGTGTGTGTGTGTGTGTGTGTGTGTATAATTAAAATCACATTAACAGTTTGGTAGTAAATTATTTTACAGATACTTTATTACTGTGTGTGTGCGTGCGTGCGCGTGTTTGAAGCATGTGTATGCATGTGTGAGGAGTGTGCGTATTTCATGCATGTGTGTGTGTGTATCTGTAACTGTAATCACATCAAAGATCAAAGCAATCAACAGAATTAACTGACACCTGTTAATGAAAGAGTGACAGCAGCCAGAGGTGGACTCGAATTTCTGGCCTCGAACAGAAAGCATTTTTGGCAAAACCATAATACCTATCATTGATCCGACTTCACTTTGAGCGTCCTGAGTTCTTCCTGAACGTCTACATATGATTTTTTTAAAGAAAAATTAAAAAATAGCTTCATTAGAGCGATCTAAAAAAATGTTCCATCGTCCTTTTTTCCTAAATCTTCCTGCGTTTTTAATATGGGAGCCAATGAGGCTGTTGGTGGTGTTGGTGGATCATCTGTGCGTCCTACGCCCAAACTATAACTCTGACAGCTTTACCAGAGGATTGTGAGGGAGAAGACAAATTTTCCTACATTTCTATGTATAAATTATTTCTGTAGAGTATTTGCGGCCTGGAGCGCAGTTTTCAAATTTATTTTTTGACAGTTTCTTTTCTCCCTCTACACTCTGGCGATGATGTCACACACTCTGACACGAACATTCCGTGCAATACACACCCATTATAATCTCAGAATTTCTCCAAAAATGATCATGGTCATTGAACAGGGATTGATAAAAAACTATATGACCTATCGGAACGTGGATTAATACACCGATACACAAGACTTGTGTCTACGGTTTAAAGTTTAAATGGAGTCTCTAGGTGAAATTATGCCAGAGAAGTAGACGTTTAAAAATCTCCAATTATTGTTCTTTTTCGCTCATTTTTTGTCGGTCGTCCCATTCATTTCAATGCAAAATTTTGGGCAGTTTTTCGCGACTTATGTCGCGAAAAATTCGTATTCTGTAGAGAAAAGTAATAGCACACCGATCCCGATCAAACCGCACGTTTTGATATATAATTTGTCCTGCAACTCTTTAAGTTGTAGGACTAGTAGCAGGACGAAATTGCGTCCGGAAGAGGAAGAAGAAGAAATCCACAGTATAACAGTAGTGCAGCACTGGTCCCTACAGATATTGCTGTAGGGACCAGTGCTCGGTGCGATTGCCCCGAGGCCCAAAAACATTTTCATACATAGATGTATTGGGTCGTTTTTGACAGAGGTCTGATTATATTATATATATATACTAAGTACTTTCTTAAAAACAAAACAAAATCTCGGAACTAGTATTTAAAAATTAAACAATAACGAGGTGTAGTGTTATTGTTCCTTCTGTTTCCATTTATCAGAAAACATATTTACTGCTTTATAAGTTTCAATACATAGATTTCGCAGCTAAATTTTGTGGCAAAAACATAACAAAAAACTTTACAATTGAATTATTTGAACAAACTGGCATACAAATAATGTGAAAAATTGATAAAATATGTAAATGATGACAGAAAGTACTGTAACTAAGTTGAACTCTCTCTGCAGGATTCATGCAGGACTGAGATTCAGAAACCTCTGACCCGTCTCACCTTGTTCTCCTCCAGCAGCTTGACCTTGATGGACAGGGCGTCTCGGACCTTCTGGTACCTCTCCCTCTGGCTCTGGAAGTCCTTCTGGGCCAGCTCCAGTTTGGGCAGGGTGACGTCGTCCCGGGGTCCCAGGTTCAGCTCCTCCAGGTCCACTCGGTACGCGTCGTACTGGACCCTAAAAAAAAAAAGGTGGAGAGGTTTACATGGTCATCTAGTCTTGAGGTCTGGTGGTGGTGAGGTACCAAAACTGGAATTACCATGGGTTTTTCATACAAGAGTTCCTAATGGAGAAGCTTAACTTGTTGCCCTTCAGGGATATAATGTACATTTGTGTTCTTCTCACCTGGCAGCCTCGTACTGTTTGGCGCTGATCATTGTGTCCTCGATGGTTTTGTTGACCAGAGTGTTCATGTCGGACGTGAAGGAGTTAATGGCCGTCGTCAGAGTCTCGCCGCTCTTTGACAGAAACTTCTGAGCCTCTGCGTTCACACCAAACTCCACCTGACAGAAAGAAAGACAGAGTGACTTCAGAAGCAGCTTATCGTCCTGTTGGACTCTAGATGTGGCTGTTGGCCACAGCGGGACTCCAGAAGCTTGCAGGTTTTAGCGGCTTTTACTAACATTTTACAAGCTTGCAAACTTGCAAAATTATATTTGTGGTCAAAGCCAGAAACTTACATATCGTTAGCCTCATAGCATAATTGCCTATGTCATTTTTTGGCCAAATTGTGATATCTGCCTAACTTTACTCTCCTACTACTGCTGCATCTTTCTGCCTTATTGCCTATGTTCTCAACCTATCAGAACACTTCAAATTTCTAGACAATAAATGTACTTTCAGTCAATCAAAGGGATTAGGAGAAGTGTGTTTTTACTTTTAATCACATTTCTGCGACAAGGTAACGAAGTGATGTAAACGCTAGCAAAACACTTTTTATTGTAAGTGTAAAGACATTTGTTTTGACTAGAAATAAGACATTTTGACAAGATATAAGATCAGTATTCTTGGTTAGATTTTGAGTTTTTGCAGTGAACCTGTTCATATTTTCGGAATAGCGTTTAGTGAGCAGAAGTACTCTGTGTTCATTCCAAAAAAAGACCAGTGTGATGTATGTATCGTTTTTTTCTTGTTTTCCGAAACGCTCAAATATGACTTAGGCAAATATGCTATGAGGCTAACGATATTCAGACCAAATAAAATTTCATCTGTTAGCACAAACCTGAACATTAAAAGTCTTGTGATGCAGGTACAAAGTTATAAAAGAACCCTAGTTAACAGGGACGCTGTGCAGATAAACACAGAATGCATCAAAGTCAAGATGGGTGAAAATATTAACAAGGTTTCCCAGTTTGAACATCAAATGTCATAAACTGAATGTAGGTCGCAAAGGATTTTCAGATCATTGCATTTTGTTTATTACGTTTTTCAAAGGATTCGTCCAACTTATCCGGAACTCTTCTGGGGATGCTAACGTTTCCAGCTCATGTTAGAGGAGATAAATACACTACTTAATCCATTCCTTACATTCTTCCTCTTGTCTTTTGGTTGTAGAAAACATAAAACTCTTTGAAAGGTATCTTTGGTTGCTGTCATCTAACAGTTGGTAGAAATTGAAGAAACTTTTATTTTGAAGAGGTGACTTTTATTTTGGTGACTCTCCGGTCTCCTTACGGTTAGAGGAGTCCTGTTTGTTATCCGGTAGAGCAACAATCCTCATCCTTCTTTATTCTTGTGGCATTGCCAGTGAGTATGTTTATTTGTATTTGTATATTTGTTTAGGAGGATTTAACATGTTTTAAGGTATATTTGACTCATGCAAATGGTTAATATTGTCTGTATTATTTGTTTATTTTCAGTTTTACCTTTTCTTCATTAAAATCCTGCCAAGTACTTCAAACAGCCTGATCATTGGAGGAGATTTTTGGAGAAATTAGTTTAGCTTCCTGTTTCATAACTCTGATGAGAACAGTACAGTTGCAGTTGCTGAGCTGTGATTGGACAGTCACTGATCGGGGGCGGGGTCAGTTGAATGAGCAGTGATGGCGGTAAAAGTTGTAGACTCACGTGCAGGTTTGGCGTCTTGAGGCTGAGGTCGGCGAAGGCGTCCCCCAGGGTCTTCTGGGTCACCGTGAACTGAGCCAGCTGATTGGCCAGCGTCTGAGCCAGCTTGGTCACGCCGTCGTAGCGTTGGCGGTCGTCTTTGAGCAGCTCGAGGCGAGGCTCGAGGTCCAGGTCCACCGTACGAGACCCGCGGCCCAGCTTCTCCGCCAGAGCCTGGCGGGTGCACTGAGGCCAGAAAGCGGCGTTATTGATCAGATATCTTTTGATTATATACAGTTGAAACCAGAAGTTTACATACACTATATAAAAAGACACATATGCTTTTTTTTCTCACTGTCTGACATGAAATCAGAGAATCACTTTTCCTGTTTTAGGTCCGTTAGGATTACCTAAATTATTTCTATTTGCTTAATTCCAGAATAATGACAGAAGGATTTTTTTAGACAATTTTTTATTACTTTCTTCAAAGTCAGAAGTTTACATACACTAACATTATTATGCCTTGAAACAATTTGGGAAAGCCCAGATGATGCTGTCATGTCTTTGGAAGCTTCTGATTGGTTCATTGACAACATTTGAGTTAATTAGAGACACACCTGTGGATGTTTTTTTAGGCACACCTGAAACACACTGCTTCTTTGTGTGACATCATGGGAAAGTCAAAAGAAATCAACCAAAATATCAGGAAGATAATTGTGGACTTGCGCAAGTCTGGTTCATCCTTGGGTGATATTTCCAGATGCCTGAAGGTTCCACATTCATCTGTTCTAATAATCATACCGTATAGTAGTAAACTTTATACTTTATAGTATGAACACCATGGGAATGTCCAGCCACCATAGCGCTCAGGAAGGAGACGGGCTCTGTGTCCCAGAGATGAACGTGCTTTGGTCCAAAAAGTGCATATCAACCCAAGAACAAAAGCAAAAGACCTTGTGAAGATGCTGGCTGAAGCTGGTAAAAGTCTGTTATTATCCAGTGAAACGAGTCCTGAGACATGGGCTGAAAGGCCACTCTGCCAGGAAGAAGCCATTACTCCAAAAGAAACATAGAACAGACAGATAACAGTTTTGTCGGACCACAGGACATGTCTCCAAAAATTAAGGTCTTTGTCCCTGTGTGCATTTGCAAACTGTAATCTGGCTTTTTTATGTTTCTTTTGGAGTAATGTCTTCTTCCTGGCAGAGTGGCCTTTCAGCCCATGTCTCAGGACTCGTTTCACTGGATAATGACACACTCTTACCAGCTTCAGCCAGCATTCTCACTGTCTGACATGAAATCAGACAGTGAGAATGCTGGCTGAAGCTGGTAAAAAAAGCATATGTGTCTTTTTATATAGTGTATGTAAACTTCTGGTTTCAACTGTATTCTACCAATAATCAGTGCGATGCCTCTCACCTTGTAGGTGGTGATGCTCCACTTGCGGACTCTCTCCAGCTTCTCACTGGCTGCGTTCTTGTTGGTTCCTTGAACAACTACAGGTCCTAGTTTCTGAGGCGTCACTGGAAGTTCTGGAGGTTAAAGTTTGAATTCAAATTAAAGCACAACAGATTAATTTGATGTTTGTGTCAATATTTCTCATCATTCAGCTCCTGTTGCACCACTTTTTGGTCCTTCACGGTTTACCTTTGCTCTGCCCCGGCTCCATGGCGGCCTCAGCTGGACAGGAAGCAACGCTGTTGTCGGTGTGGTTGCAGTTACTGTTCGCATCCTGTAAAAAAATAAAATAAAATAAAAATAAAAAAGGAGAAGCACTGGTCAATTTGGTGGTTTTGGGCTATTTTTCTCCCATAGCACGTCTTCTTTCAGAGCATCCAAAACAAACATTTAGGTGTAAACTTTACTACTTTTACGCCTGTAGATTTAGCCTAATTTCACTAAAAACTCAATATTATGGGTTTTACATGTTCTTTATTGCTGTTGCTGTGAATTAGATCCAATATTTTGCCTTCAAATAACGGTTTTGGATCATTCTTTTCTGGTATTTGACTTATCTTTGATATCCCGCTGGATCGACGACCATTTTGGACGATGATATTTTGTGAAACTTGGGTTTTCTGGACAACATTGTTTGTTTGTTTTTTTAGACAGAGGGGGAAAAATATGTTTTCAAAAATATCTGTATACTTGCTTTACTCTTCCAGGAGCTGAATTAAAGGCTGGAGAAGCAAACAGAAGTTTAGATTCCTAGCTGCATTTTTGTCATGCTGTAACATCAAATTTCCGGCTGTATTTGAACGCAGTTCTCAGTTCTGAGAACGGGAACATCCCCAGTAAAGAGGTCAAAGGTCAGAAATCAAAGCGGCGTGACAACACTCGGAAGGATCACCGTGGGAAACTGGAGATACTCCTGGGGGCCAATCAGAGCACAGATCAAAAGGTTGTGAGGTTGCCACAGAGATGATGGCTCCCCCGCTGTGATTGGCCGCAGAAAGAGAGGAATGCTCAGGAAGTGGTCACCTGACACACACACACACACACACACACACACACACACACACACACACACGCTGTCATCTACGATTATGTGATTATGTGCATTATATATTGTATAAAATAAGACAGAAAATGACCAAAAAAAGGAAACAAAATGACCAAAAAAAGAATCTCACACTCACAGTTTTGTCTGTAACTGGGGACAGAGATGGTTTAGTCTGTTGTTTTGTCATTATAAACGAGGAGCTGCAGACTGCTGATTGTCATCTAAATCAATAAACCAATCAGTGTTTTAAAGCAGCTCGTCCCTTTAAGAGACCAGCTTCCTGTCACACAGCAGCTCTATAACCTTTGGAAAGAGCAAAGGTGTGTGTGTGTGTGTGTGTGTGTGTAGGTGTGTGTGTGTGTGTGTGTGACTGTGTGTCTTGTTTTACGTCACTACATGCCTCGCTGTCTCTTCAATGCGACACAACAACTCTGAGCCAAATTCCTCCGGCCCGGTGAGCCCTCCACAGGTGTGTGTGTGTGTGTATGCGTGTGTGTGTGTGTGTGTGTGTGTGTGTGTGAGTTTGCGTGTGTGTGTGTGTGTGTTTCAATAAGTGTAAAATCCTGCACATTGGCCTGAGCATCAATTCTTGGAAAGAAAAATGAAAACATGGAGGACGACTCCCAGCGTTGACGTTTCCTGTTTTAATCTCATTTAATCATAGATGACAGCGTGTGTGTGTGTGTGTGTGTGTGTGTCAGGTGACCACTTCCTGAGCGTTCCTGACCTCTCTTTCTCTTTCACTTAATGTCTTTTTTTGGTCATTTTGTGGGGGTTTTTTGTTTGTCATTTTGTGTCTTTTTTGGTCATTATGTGTATTTTTTTGGTAATTTTGTTTCTTTTTTGGTCATTTTCTGTCTTTTCTGGTCATTTTCTGTCTTTTTGGCCATTTTTGTCTTTTTTTCATCATTTTGTGTCTTTTTTGGTCATTTTGTGTCTTTTTTTGATCATTTTGTGGTAAATTTCTGTCTTTTCTGGTCATTTTCTGTCTTATTTTATACAATATATAATGCACATAATCACATAATCGTAGATGACAGCGTGTGTGCGTGTGTGTGTGTGCGTGAGTTTGCGTGTGTGTGTGTGTGTGTGTTTCAATAAGTGTAAAACCCTGCACATTGGCCTGAGCATCAATTCTTGGAAAGAAAAATGAAAACATGGAGGACGACTTCCAGAGTTGACGTTTCCTGTTTTAATCTCACTTAATCGTAGATGACAGCGTGTGTGTGTGTCTGTGTCTTTTTTGGTAATTTTTTTTCTTTTTTGTGTCATTTTGTGTCTTTTTTTTGGTCATTTTGTGTCTTTTTTTTGGTCATTTTGTGTCTTCTTAATAATAATAATAATAATAATAATAATAATACATTTTATTTAGCAGTGCCTTTCAGGTCACTCAAGGACACTTTACAAGTTAAAACAAGAGCAAACAGATAACAAAACAAAACAAAGACAAAAACTATTAAAAGTGCTAGTAAAAACATCATGACATCTATAGTGAGAATGCTATCCTGAAAAGGTGGGTTTTGAGAGAGGATTTGAACTGAGGGAAGGAGTCAATGTTTCGGATGTCCGGTGGGAGTGAGTTCCAGAGTTTGGTGGTTACCATGGTGGTAAGCCGGGCAGGGGGGACAGTTAGGTGGATGGAAGAGGAGGATCTGAGGGAGCGGGTGGAGGTGGCAGTGTGAAGGAGGTCAGACAGGTAGGGAGGGGCAAGGTTGTGGATGGCTTTAAAGGTATGAAGAAGAATTTTGAAGCAAGGTTATAATGGTTTTGGATTTTTCATTAGTTTTAGTTTTAATTTCGTTGTGAATTTTTGTTTTCAAATTCAGTTAGTTTTAGTTAGTTTCTAGAGTGAGTTTTCTAGTTTTAGTTTAGTTTTTATTTTTTGAAAATGCTTAGTTTTAGTTTAGTTTTTATTAGTTTTAGTGTTAGTTGTAGTTTTTTTGTAATGGGCTATGTGTTGGGTGCGTGATTCAAAGAGGTCATAATAAATGTTTCCTTTATTTCCTTTGGTTTATCATCTCAGCCCCAATAAGGTTATTAACTCTTACAGTTCTGGGTGTTTTGTATTTTGGTTCTAGTGTAAACATCCCAGTCTCAGTAAACATATTCACCATGTGTTGCATGTTCAAACAGAAACACTGAATTATGAATGAAAAAAGTTGACAAAAACTAAAACTAAGGACATTTTCACTATAATTTTAGTTAGTTTTAGTTCGTTTTGTAACCACACAATACAGTTTCAGTTAGTTATGGTTTTTTTAAAAACTCTAGTTTTTATTTTTATTTCAGTTAACGAAAATGTTTTTTAAATTTTAGTTTTCGTTATTTCGTTAGTTTTCGTTAACTATAATAACCTTGTTTTGAAGTTGATCCGAAAGTTAATTGGAAGCCAGTGGAGTTGCTGTAGGATGGGGGTGATGTGGTGGAAAGAGGGGGTTTGGGAGATGATACGGGCAGCTGAGTTCTGGACCAGTTGGAGCTTATGGAGGGATTTCTGTCTGGAGAAACTGTCAACTTTGAGTAGAGTGGATTTAGTACCAACTAAAAGGATTTCTGTTTTATCACTGTTAAGTTTGAGGAAGTTTGAGGTGAACCAGGTATGAAGTTCAGAGAGGCAATCTGTCAAGGATGAGGGAGGGAGGATGGAGTTGGGTTTGGTGGAGAGGTAGAGCTGGGTGTCATCCGCATAGCGGCGAAAAAGAATATTGAATTTACGGAAAATGAGGCCAAGGGGAAGGAGGTAAGTAATGAAAAGGAGGGGACCCAGGACAGAGCCCTGGGGGACACCAGAGGAGACAGGGGAGGGTTGGGAACGGAAGGATTTAAGTTGGATGAACTGAGTGCGGTCTGAGAGATGGAACCAGTGGAACCAGTCGAGAGGGATGCCAGTGATGCCGATGGAGGATAATCTATTGAGGAGAATGGTGTGGGAGAGTGTGTCAAAGGCTGCACTCAGGTCAAGGAGGATGAGGATAGAGAGCAAACCAGAATCAGCTGCAGTAAGAAGGTCGCTGGTGATTTTCAGAAGGGCCGTTTCAGTGCTATGGCGGAGACTTGGTCATTTTGTGTCTTTTCTAGTCATTTTGTGGTCATTTTGTGTCTTCTTTTTAGTCATTTTGTGTCTTTTTTAGTCATTTTGTGTCTTTTTTGGTCATTTTTTTCTTTTTTGTGTCATTTTGAGTCTTTTTTGGTCATTTTGTTTCCTTTTTTTGGTCATTTTGTGTCTTTTTTTGGTCATTTTGTGTCTTTTTTTGTAATTTTGTGTCTTTTTTGGTAATTTTGTGTCTTTTTTGTGTCATTTTGAGTCTTTTTTGGTCATTTTGTTTCCTTTTTTTGGTCATTTTGTGTCTTTTTTTAGTCATTTTGTGTCTTTTCTAGTCATTTTTTAGTCATTTTGTGTCTTTTTTGGTCATTTTTTTTCTTTTTTGTGTCATTTTGTTTCTTTTTTGTGTCATTTTGAGTCTTTTTTGGTCATTTTGTTTCTTTTTTTGGTCATTTTGTGTCTTTTTTTAGTCATTTTGTGTCTTTTTTGGTCATTTTTTTTCTTTTTTGGGTCATTTTGTTTCTTTTTTGTGTCATTTTGAGTGTTTTTTGGTCATTTTGTTTCCTTTTTTTGGTCATTTTGTGTCTTTTTTTGGTCATTTTGTGTCTTTTTTGGTAATTTTGTTTCCTTTTTTGGGTAATTTTGTTTCTTTTTTGGGTGATCTGAACTGTGCGTGTGAGATTGTGTTCAGTGAGCGGGGTAAGCTGCTGTTAAAGCTCTCTGCACACAGGTGAGTCACCTGGTGACATCACAGCTCCAGCTGACCACTCCTGTGGCTCGCCGCCAATATTAACCACAACAATGGCGTCTTATCAGATGCACCAACGCTGGCTGTCACTGTTTATCAGCCGGCTGCTTTTGTTTGTTGACAAGCTGCTGATTACATTGTGGCAGCCTCACGCTTCCCTTTTTGTTCCACTTGTTGCATAACGTGTGAGTGTGTGAGCAGAATCTGTAGAGGACAGAAACATCAAACACACACTGGTTTTATATGTGTAACACACTGATAACACACTGGTCAGCTGCTGGGAGGAATAATGAGGTTCTAATGAGAACAAACACACTGCTGCATGATACAGATACTCCACTAGGAGTTCAGGAAACACAGCACAGGCAGAAACAGGGTTTTTTAAAGCACTGGTCCATTTTTAGGCTATTTTCTCCGATAAACAAACATTTCTGTTTATATTTTACTACATTTGAGCCTTGAGATTTCTCCTAAATTCACTAAAAACACAATTTTATGTGTTTTACGTGTTCTATTTTGTTTGTCGCAATGAATTAGAGTCTATATTTTGTCTTCAAATAGTAGTCTAGACGGATTTCAGAATAAAGGCCTCCTATAAGAAGTGAGGAGCATTTATGGGTACAAGTCAGGAACCGGCCTACCTTACATATCTCAAGGGTGCTGAGTCCAAAAAAAGAATAAAAAAAAAAAAAAAAAAAAAAAAAAATATATATATATATATATATATATATATATATATGCAAAATACCAACTGGAACATTTAAAAGTGATATTGATTGAATATTTATGTTGGCTTTAAAAAAATGACACAAATAATGCTTAATTTCACCTTAAAAGTTGGTATTTTGCATATATATATATATATATATATATATATACACATATATATATATATAACTATACATTAAGTGGAGAGGTTTCCTGCCGTCTCACCCTCGGAGGAGTCTCCTCTTCTTCTGTGGTGCCGGACGTCTCCTCCATCATCTTACCACGCCCACTTCTCTTCCTCCTGGAGGTAAGAACAGAAAAACATCAATAAAGTTTAATTAGTATTTTTATACTTTATTTTTATACTTTGACATAAAATAAATAGACACTTTTAAACCACTGGGGGCCTTTTAAATGAGCAGTTAGACAAAAAAAGCTTTTACATTCTGGTGAAGAGCTGAACTGTGGAGTTTATTATGTTCTATTGAGTGTAATGTCAATGTGGTTTAACAGCACCACCTAGTGGTGAAAAGGGAGAAACACACAAATCTGACTCGACCAAAATACAGGAGATCTACTTTATTAACCCCTTAATATTCTGGGTTGTGTGCAGTAGATTTTTTGGGGGTAGGGTTGTCAAAAGTATCGATACTAAAACGTTGTATCCGGATACAATACTCATTTTCAAAAGTATCGAGTATCTGAAGCTTGTCATCATAGTTGCAGTTTCTTTTTGCACAACTGTTTTTTATTATAAATATTTAACCTGTGGTTCTGTTCATTTTTACATGTTGCATTTTTCTTGTTAATAAAAATATTTCTGTTAAATTTTGGGGTCTTTGTGACCAAAAAAGACACAAATTGACCAAAAAATGATCAAAAAAGACACAAAATGACCAAAAAAAGACACAAAATGACCCAAAAAAGAAACAAAATTACGAAAAAAGACACAAAATGACAAAAAAAGACACAAAATTACCAAAAAAAGAAATAAAATGACCAAAAAAATCACAAAATGACCAAAAAAACCAAAATGATCAAAAAAGACACAAATTGACCACAAAATGATCAAAAAAAGACACAAAAAATACACAAAATGACCAAAAAAGAAACAAAATTACCAAAGAAGACAAAAAATGACTAAAAAAAGACACAAAATGACCAAAAAAAGAAATAAAATGACCAAAAAAGTCACAAATTGACCACAAAATGACTAAAAAAAGACACAAAAAAAAGACACAAAATGACCAAAAAAAGAAATAAAATGACCAAAAAAATCACAAAATGACAAAAAAAAACAAAATGATCAAAAAAGACACAAATTGACCACAAAATGATCAAAAAAATAGACAAAAAATACACAAAATGACCAAAAAAGAAACAAAATTACCAAAGAAGACAAAAAAATGACTAAAAAAAAGACACAAAATGACCCAAAAAAGAAACAAAATGACTAAAAAAAGACACAAAATGACCAAAAAGACTAAAACACATGAACACTTTAACACAGTGGAGACAGAGCTGACTTCCTAAATGATTTGGCGACCCCCAGAAATCATCTCGTGACCCCAATTGGGGCCGGGACCCCAAGGTTGAGAACAGCTGCTCCAGGTCTCTAGTTAGTGGTTGTAAAGTTTCATGAGGCTGATTCTCCTAGAGGTCTCAGCAGCTCATTTATACACATGTTTTAGCTGCCCAACACTGTTTTCTATTGTGTTTTTTCCTCTCAGCTGCTTGTTTAGTCTCATGTTACGTGCTGTGTGTTTTATTCTTTCTTTAATGAGAAGTTAGACGGTTAAAAAATAACTTGTGCTGAAAATAAATCCATAATGTAACACACTGAGCAGGTGAAACAAGAGAAAATTAAAGATATTTATGAGTGGGTCCAAAGTAACAAGCCTCAGCCCGTATTTCATGTTGCATTAGAGATTTATGTTGCTGCAACTTCACCTCCTTCCTGTCAGAAGGAATGAAATACTTCCACCTCTAAACTTTATTTACAATCAGTGCAAAGTACAAACATCTTATCTGAGGTGATTTGATGGTAATAAAACAGTATAAAGATGAGCTTTGACCTGCTACAGTAGTTAAAGACGTCCTGATATAAAGTATAAACTGGTTTACAGGGACCGTTTGTGTTTGATTTGAGCCAGAAGAACATTTTAAACTCCTGTCACAAGATATTAAATGTGTTTATCTCTACTTCTGCTAATCTAAAAAGGAAGAAAAATAGATCTTCCTCTTGGAACAACAAGATCAAACTCCACTGATAGAGCCACGCTTCTGCTCACAGTTTTGTTTCATGTGTTTAATAAATACCAGTTAACTGTTAGAAACATCAGAATTTTAAAACATTTCTATGATTTTCAAAAAAAACAGTATTTATAGTAAAAAGACACAAAATGACCAAAAAAGACACAAAATGACCAAAAAAAACACAAAATGACCCAAAAAAGAAACAAAATTACCCAAAAAGACACAAAATGACTAAAAAAGGACACAAAATGACCAAAAAAAGACAAAAGGACAAAAAAAATACACAAAATGACAAAAAAAGTCACAAATTGACCACAAAATGATCAAAAAAAGACACAAAATGACTAAAAAAGAAATAAAATGACCAAAAAGACACAAAATGACCAAAAAAAGACACAAAATGACCCAAAAAAGACGCAAAATGACTAAAAAAGAAATAAAATGACCAAAAAAGTCACGAATTGACCACAAAATGATCAAAAAAAGACACAAAATTATTAAAAAAGACACAAATTGATTTAAAAAAGACACAAAATGATTTTAAAAAGACACAAAATTATTTTTAAAAAAAGACACAAAATTATTAAAAAAGACATAAAATTATTTAAAAAAGACACAAAATGATTAAAAAAGACACAAAATGATTAAAAAAGACACAAAATGATTTTAAAAAGACACAAAATGATTTTAAAAAGACACAAATTGATTTAAAAAAGACACAAAATTATAAAAAAAGACACTAAATTATAAAAAAGACACTATTATTTTATTTAAAAAAAGGCAGACAATTATTTAAAAAGATACAAAATTATTAAAATAAGACACAAATTGATTTAAAAAAGACACAAAATTATTAAAAAAGACACAAAATTATTAAAAAAGACACAAAATGATTTTAAAAAGACACAAAATGATTTTAAAAAGACACAAAATGATTTAAAAAGACACAAAATTATTAAAAAAGACACAAAATGATTTAAAAAACCCACAAAATTATTAAAAAAACCCACAAAATTATTTAAAAAAGACACAAAATTATTTAAAAAAGACACAAAATTATTAAAAAAGACACAAAATTATTAAAAAAGACAAAATGATTTTAAAAAGACACAAAATGTTTTAAAAAAGACACAAAATTATTTAAAAAAGACACAAAATTATTAAAAAAGACACAAAATGATTTAAAAAAGACACAAAATTATTAAAAAAGACAAAATGATTTTAAAAAGATACAAAACGTTTTAAAAAAAGACACAAAATTATTAAAAAACACACAAAATTATTAAAAAAGACACAAATTGATTTAAAAAAGACACAAAATTACCCAAAAAAAAGGAATTAAAGGGACCGTCCACACACAACGCAACTCTTTTTGCACACCTGTTTTTAAATGTTTGTAAATGTACTTTTAGTGTTTAGTTTAGTTCCTCCTCAGACTATAAAAGTTCAATAATAAAGTGTAATGTTGGATTAAATGTTTGTTTTTAAGATAACGTTACTAAAGACATCGTGTTCCCGAATGATTCAGATAAACTGCAGATATTTAAAGTGTTCCTACACATAATGATAAGTTTATAAAGCAATAAATCATCACTTTCAGCTCGTTAAAGTCAAAATAATGAAAGTTTAATGACCTTTAATGAGGTGAAACAGCTCCAACGGCTCCAGCCAAACTTCTTCTTCTTCTGTCGTTATTCTGGCCGTCACTGTTTTCCTTCTTCTTCTGTGGTTTGTAGTTCTTCAAGCTCTTCTTATATTAAATGTAACAAACAGAACAAACTCCGCTACTAAAGTTACAGATTAAAGCGAGGAAGAAGAGTCCAAGACACCCGGAAGTGTTTTCTACCGTTTACTTCACTGAAGGGACGCTCGGTTTGGACTTCCTGCTCGTACCGGAGGGGCGGGGATAGCCTTTGTTGTTGTTGTTGCTGTTTTTGTTGTAGTTTTTATATATTAATAAATTTACTAAAAGCTAAACAGATTAAACACAAAATCTCTATGTGTCCGAGTAGTGGAAAAATAAAAATAATAATAATAATAAAATTAAATTAGAAAAATAATAATAATTTGCATAAAATAAAAATCAATTTAAATTAAATTTGAATAAAATAAAATACATTTAAATTAAATAATTAATGTGCCGAAAATAATATTATAAATAAATATAGGCAACAATAATTTGGTAAGATTTTTTTCTTATATTTAATATATATATATATTATATGTATATATATATATACATATATATATATATATGTATATATATATGTTTATATGTATTTATTATATTATATTATTTATTATATATTATATTTATTTATTATATTTTTATTTTTATATATATATATATATATAAATATATATAAATATATATATATACATATATATTTATATATAATACATATATATATATATTATAATTATGTATGATAACAATTATTATAATGTATTAGCTCATTTATTTATATCGTTATTAAAATAAAAATAATTTGAATAATACATTTACAAAAGCCAAAGAGATTAAACACATTATCAAAATCCCTATGTGTCTGAGTAGCAAAACAAATAATAATTAAAAAATTATAAAGATTTTTTTTCCTATAATTGAACAATTATTTATGTCCTTTTGCATTTTACCCTCTATTTATTTCTATTTTATTTCCTTTATTATTATTTCCTCTTTTAATTTACCTTAAATTTAAACAAATGTAATCAACCTTTCGTTGTTATTTAAGGAAATTAAAGCTGTCAATCAATAATGTTTGAGACTTAGTAGTAGAATACAAATATTTAATAAAGTTTGTGATCCATAATGAGATGTGCTGAACATTCAAACCTCCAGGGGTCGCCGTAGCAACGCTGCTCTATTAAATAATAACAGTGACATGCAGAGTAAACAAACAGAAGCCTGTTAGTTAACAATGTTAAATGCAGCATTTATCCAGTTTACAGTTAATATTTCTTACATTTTTTCATGCTGAGTGACTTATTTCCAATCAACAAACTAATCGATTAGTTGATAAAAGCGCACAAATGTGGAAGTCTTGAGGGCAGCTCCTAATAATAATAATAATAATAATAAACTTTATTGACTGTACATTTTTATGACACATTATACAAAGTGCGTCAAGTCCTTCACATTGAACAGACATTAAGAAAATATGAACATATTAAAAACATTCAATTCACAAAAAATGGAAGTTGAAATAAAGATAATAAAAAGTGAGCCAGGTTTCATAAAATCAGTATTAAAAAGAGCAGCAGAGAGGCTTATGAAGGATCTGTCCACAAACGTTTTATTTTTGGTTGGTTTATTTCAGTTGTTTTGAGCATAAACAACTCATTTTGAAAAATATTTTTTTAAAAACAGGTTGTGCTTCCTGAAAACGTCACAGTTCATCACTTTATTATGTACAGCTCCATTTAGATTCAGACAGGAAAAAATGAAAGAAAGACACAAAATATACACTACTGGTCAAAAGTTTTAGAACAGCCCAATTTTTCCAGTTTTTTATTGAAATTCAAGCAGTTCAAGTCAAATGAACAGCTTGAAAGGGTCCAAAGGTAAGTGGTGAACTGCCAGAGGTAAATAAAAAAAGGTAAGCTTAACCAAAACTGAAAAATAATGTACATTTCAGAATTATACAAGTAGGCCTTTTTCAGGGAACAAGAAATGGGTTAACAACTTAACTCTATGGAGTCTTGGGCTATTTTGTCCATTTTTGAATTCTTTTCATGTCTTTGTAAGTCATTTTGTGTCTTTTTTAAGTCATTTTGTGTCTTTTTTTAGTCATTTTGTGTCTTTTTTAGTCATTTTGTGTCTTTTTTGGTCATTTTGTGTCTTTTTTTGGTCATTTTGTGTCTTTTTTTAGTCATTTTGTGTCTTTTTTTGTCATTTTGTGTCTTTTTTTGGTCATTTTGTGTCTTTTTTTAGTCATTTTGTGTCTTTTTTTTGTCATTTTGTGTCTTTTTTTGTCATTTTGTGTCTTTTTTTGGTCATTTTGTGTCTTTTTTTGGTCATTTTGTGTCTTTTTTTAGTAATTTTGTGTCTTTTTTAGTCATTTTGTGTCTTTTTTTGGTCATTTTGTGTCTTTTTTTGGTCATTTTGTGTCTTTTTTAGTCATTTTGTGTCTTTTTTGGTCATTTTGTGTCTTTTTTGGTCATTTTGTGTCTTTTTTTGGTCATTTTGTGTTTTTTTTTTAGTCATTTTGTGTCTTTTGGTGTCTTTTTTGGTCATTTTGTGTCTTTTTTGGTCATTTTGTGTCTTTTTTTAGTCATTTTGTGTCTTTTTTTGGTCATTTTGTGTCTTTTTTTGGTCATTTTGTGTCTTTTTTTAGTCATTTTGTGTCTTTTTTAGTCATTTTGTGTCTTTTTTGGTCATTTTGTGTCTTTTTTGGTCATTTTGTGTTTTTTTTTAGTCATTTTATGTCTTTTTTTAGTCCTTTTGTGTCTTTTTTTGTCATTTTGTGTCTTTTTTTTGTCATTTTGTGTCTTTTTTTAGTCCTTTAGTCCAACATAAAATGTGATTTTGAATCTTTTTTTTACTTTCAAAACACTATCATGCTCAATAAAGAATTTTAAATGTTGCAAATGTGCATTCATTTCAGAGTACACTGAGACATTAAACTGCATCATTTTCAATTAAAATCTGGAAAAGTTGGTGTGTCCTAAAACTTTTGACCAGTAGTGTATATATATATATATGTGATATTTTCTAAGTCTCTTCTTGTCCACATTTCTAATGGCTGTATTTTACTTAACTAACTCATTCAGTATATGGTTTATTAAAATGACTAAGGTTACAGTGAAGACAGCGCTTAATTCATAGTAATTGGCTTTCAGACAGTAATATGCTCTATTTACAAAAAGTGACTGCATTGTTTACAGCAACAATACTGCAACTAGCTTTAGTCTAGCTTTAGTTTAGCTTGAGTTTTAGTCTACTGTAAAAATCAATGAAATGCAGGATTTTACTGTAATTCAGTATGTGGTTTTTAAAGTAGATAACAGTAAGGGAACTGTAGAATTAACAGTAAAATACTGGCAACATTTTTTAATGTTTTTTTTAATTTACAAGACAATTGTTTACAGTGTACTGAATCTTGAGAAAACGTTCAGTTCTTATAGCTTTAATGTGAGCAGCTAAAGTGTGGGCTGACTTTGACTCAGAGGACTGTTACAGTATGTGAACAAAGCAACACGTCTCTGTGGTCGTTCGCCTCCAGAAACACAGGAAACTACATTCTGTTTATCAGAAAACCTTCTCTGCACCACAGTGATCTCTGGTCTCTGTGAGGGTGGAGGCGTTTGTTTGTTGCCACCCTACTGACTGACGCTTTGATAACCACAACCAGGGCCCCACCCGCCCTCTGACCTCCACCTGGAGCTCACCTCACACCTCAAACACCCGCACTTCCTGTCACAGCGAGCGCCGGGCCTCGGGCAGCGCCGGGCGCCACAAGCCACCAGGGACTTTCACCCTATTCTCTATTTATAACAGGCGAGAAACACAGAAAGAGCTGTTTGTTTTAATCTGTCAGCAAAACACACACTCACACACAAACATTAACCCTCTATGGTACGGTGTTGCCCTCAGGCAACATCCCCATTTTTATTATTTATTTTGAGGTTTTATTTGAAACATTTAGCAGCCAGTTACTTTGCAGATTTTGATTTTGTTTGATTGACGAGTATATATATATATATATATATATATATATATATATATATATATATATATATATATATATGGATCAGTATGACCATAAAATTAAAGTACTTTTGAGCTCTGTTCACAACAATTTCCCTTTTTACAGTAGTTTCGTCACTTTGGTCTAATGAAAGTAACGAAACAGTGACGGGTCATTTAAAGCAGTAGTTCTCAACCTTTTTGAGTCACGACCCCCAATTTAACATCCATATTGTCCACGACCCCCACTCACTGAACACAATCTCACACGCACAGTTCAGATCACCCAAAAAAGAAACAAAATGACCAAAAAAGGAAACAAAATGACCAAAAAAGACACAAAATGACCAAAAAAGACACAAAATTACCAAAAAAAGACACAAAATGACCAAAAAAGACACAAAATTACCAAAAAAAGACACAAAATTACCAAAAAAAGAAACAAAATGACCAAAAAAGACTCAAAATGACCAAAAAAGACACAAATTGACCACAAAATGATCAAAAAAGGCACAAAATGACCAAAAAAAGACACAAAATGACCAAAAAAAGACACAAAATGACCCAAAAAAGAAATAAAATGACCAAAAAAAGAAATAAAATGACCAAAAAATTATCAAAAAAAGACACAAAATGACCAAAAAAGACACAAAATGACAAAAAGACACAAAATGACTAAAAAAAGAAATAAAATGACCAAAAAAGTCACAAATTGACCACAAAATGATCAAAAAAAGACACAAAATGACCAAAAAAGACACAAAATTACCCAAAAAAGAAACAAAATTACCAAAAAAGACACAAAATGACAAAAAAAAGACACAAAATGACTAAAAAAAGACATTAAGTGACCAAAAAGACTAAAACACATTAACACATGAACACTTTAACACAGTGGAGACAGAGCTGACTTCCAAAATGATTTGGCGACCCCCAGAAATCATCTCGCGACCCCAATTGGGGTCCCGACCCCAAGGTTGAGAACAGCTGATTTAATGGGCGTATAACAACCTTCTGCACTAGCAGGTGGAGCCAAATGTACGATGTTCATTACAGCCGATAACTGCTGTTTAATGGACTGATAACTATTGAAACGGGTGTATTTTTGTGCATGTGTTGACAAACACACAAACATAAATATAATGTTCAAAATTACAACAAACGACAACATCAATAAACAGACAAAAAATAAAATAAGAATGTAATTAAACATTAAATTGTTTTCTTTATTTTTGCTCGAGTCTGAAGACGCCGCTTCCTCCTGATGATGTCACTGGTTGTCATGCAGCGATTTCCATTATGACATCATTAGATGTTGCCGTTGCTTTGATGGCATGTTGCGCTGTAAAAAAGTTATTCAAAAACAACAGAAAATGGTCTTAAAGGAAGGTTCCAGTGGCACAGAGGGATTTCACATATTCGCAAAATACTCACTTTCTTTGATTCAGAATATTGATACTTTTCTCATACCTGTACAGTAAATATAAAGCTACAGCCAGCCGCTGGTGAGCTTAGCTTAGCTTAGCTTAGCTTAGCTTAGCTTATTTTAGCATAAAGCCTGAAAGCAAAGTGAAACAGCTAGTCTGGCTCTCTTCAAACACAAACTTGTTGGACAGATAGCCCCGCCCCCAGCCCCTGACGTAAGCAGTTCGTGGTTTAAGACCAACATAGAGTTATGCCTGAGTAGAGTTATACTTCCCGGAATGGAAATCCACGCAGAAAAGACTAAAATAATGACCAACAACAACAGGGGCATCCTTTTTTTTACTATAATTTTTATCCCATGAATAATAATTTTTAACCCACCCAATTTGTCCTATGACATGATCCTGGGCGCTACCTCGTCTCTGTCGGTCTGGGGAGAGCCCTGAACTGCCACGGTACATGAGGAGTTAGCAAGCCGCTTCTTGACACCTGACAGGGGGAGATTCCCCGGTGGGACATAGTGGGAGGATCACGTTATTCCCACCGGTTCCTCTCCCCCCCGTCAGGCGCCCCGACCGACCAGAGGGAGGCTCTTTTAGCGACCAGGATCAATGCATGTTTTTGTGAGAGGTCCCTGTAAGGGCATCCTCAGGGGACACGGGGAGAACATGCAAACTCCACACAGAAAGGCCCTTTTGCCGACACCAACCAGCTCTGCGGACACCGGAGACATGGAGATGGGGACACGCCTCCAACGCCCACAGCGTCCTGGCGGGAATCAAACCCAGGACCTTCTAGCTGTGAGGCGAGAACGCTACCAACTGCGCCACCGTGCCCTAACAACAGGGGCATCCTCAATGACATCAAAGTCAACGGACAGGCACTCGACATGGTGTCGAGCTTCAAATACCTTGGAGCAATCGTGTCCGATGAAGGATCCAAACAGGAAATCCTGGCCAGAATAGCACAAACAACTGCGGCTCTGGCAAAACTCAAGCCCATATGGAAAGACAAAAACATCAGTCTAGAATCTAAGGTGAGACTGCTGCGCTCACGTGTGGTTTCAATCCTTTTATATGCCTGTGAAACGTGGACCCTTACAGCTGAGCTACAGAAAAGAATACAGAGTATGGAGATGAGATGCTTCAGAAGACTCATGGGTATCTCCTACACCCAACATGTCACAAACGAGGAAATCCAGCAAAAGATCACCCAAGCCATCGGCCCACATGATGACCTGCTCACCACTGTCATAAAGCGGAAACTGAGGTGGTACGGACACGTCACAAGATCCTCAGGCCTTGCAAAGACCATCTTACAAGGAACCGTACAAGGTGGAAGGAAACGAGGGAGACAAAAGAAAAGATGGGAAGATAACATCAGAGAATGGACTCACTTGAGACTCAATGAGGCAATGAGAACGGCTGAAGACAGAGAGGGATGGAGAGAGCTGGTCAATAGATCGTCTGTGGTGCCCCAACGACCCTCCGGGGTTACGGGATAGGACTAGGACTAGGACTAGGATCCAGTTTTCCTGGCCAAGAGTCCGTTTTTTGGCAGTCGAAAAGCAAAGAACCGGTTCGTAATTGGGCACCAGCCAGTAACCGGCTTGGTCAAAAGGGGGTATAATTAACATATTATATCTTTTTTGTTTAAGCTGAGATTTCACAAGTTGCTGTTCTATGCTATTCCTTGGTCTGAAGTTTTATTGTCACAGTGGCTGTGATTGAATAGTTTTTTTAACTGAGTGAAATTACCTCTCTCCCATGATACGGGCTGGTTGAATTCTTTAAATACTTCGTCTTTAGCATCAGATACACATCTTTACCCAGGGAACAGTGGATGCTGAGTGGTGATGTGTTGCTTAGTTTTAAGCACAAGGAGTGAGATTGTTTAGAAAAACCATGGGAGGTCATTTTCTTTTACTGCTTGATTGCAGCCACAGAGTCTGACTGTACATTTCATAGATCAGCCACTTTACACTTTATTTTTTTGTGTAGTGTGTAGAACTGCACAAGCTGATAAACCGGTTTACTGCAGAACAGAATGCAGTTGTGTAAGAAAAGAGGGTTTGGCTACATGTGTAGAACTGCACAAGCTGATAAACCGGTTTACTGCAGAACAGAATGCAGTTGTGTAAGAAAAGAGGGTTTGGCTACCTGTGTAGAAATGCACAAGCTGATAAACCGGTTTACTGCAGAACAGAATGCAGTTGTGTAAGAAAAGAGGGTTTGGCTACCTGTGTGATGCATGTTTCAGTTGACAGGGAAGTCAAATGTTTGAGTGATTCTCTGTTGTGGAGAGGTGAAATGGCGCAGCAAAGAAATCGAGCAGACGAGATGAAATTCTGCTGTTCGATCTGTCTGGATCTACTGAAGGATCCGGTGACTATTGCCTGTGGACACAACTACTGCATGAGTTGTATTAAAGCCCACTGGGATGAAGAAGATCAGAAGATAAATTACAGCTGTCCTCAGTGCAGACAGACTTTCAACCCGAGACCTGTCCTGGTGAAAAACACCATGTTGGCAGAGTTAGTGGACGAATTGAAGAAGACTGCACTCCAAGCTGCTCCAGCTGATCACTGCTATGCTGGACCTGGAGATGTGGCCTGTGATTTCTGCACTGGGAGGAAGCTGAAAGCCTTCAAGTCCTGTCTGCAGTGTCTGGCTTCTTACTGTGAGCAACACCTCCAGCCTCACTATGAATCTTCTGCTTTTAAAAAACACAAACTCGTTGAAGCCTCCGTTAAGCTTCAGGAGAACATCTGCTCCAGTCATGATGAGGTGATGAAGATTTTCTGCCGCACTGACCAGCAGTGCATCTGCTTTCTCTGCTCAATGGACGAACATAAAGGTCACGACACAGTCTCAGCTGCAGCAGAGAGGACGGAGAAGCAGAAGGAGCTCGGTGAAAGTCGGCAAAGAATCCAGCAGAGAGTCCAGGACCCGAGAGAAAGACGTGAAGGAGCTTCAGCAAGAGATGGAGACCATCAATCGATCTGCTGATAAAGCAGTGGAGGACAGTGAGGAGATTTTTACTGAGTTGATGCGTCTCGTTGAGAAAAGACGCTCTGATGTGAAGCAGCAGATCAGATCCCGACAGGAAACTGAAGTGAGTCGAGTCAAAGATCTTCAGGAGAAGCTGGACCAGGAGATCACTGAGCTGAAGAGGAAAGACGCCGAGCTGGATCAGCTGTCACGTACAGAGGACCACACCCAGTTTCTTCACAGTTACCCCTCACTGTCAGAACTGACGGAGTCTACAGACTCACCAAGACCAAACATCTACTGTCTGCAGTACTTTAAGGATGTGATGGCAGACGTGACAGCAGCCAGAGATAAAATGCATGCCATTCTTTCTGAGCCGACGACCAGAGCTGAGTTCTTACGTTATTCATGTGAAATCACACTGGATCCAAACACAGCACACACATATCTGGTGCTATCAGAGGGAAACAGAAAAGTAACATATAATACAAAAAATACGCCATATCCTGAACATCCAGACAGATTCATTAACAAATCTCAGGTCTTGAGTAAAGATGGACTGACTGGACGTTGTTACTGGGAGGTCAAGATGAGCAGGGTTGCTGGAGTAGCAGTCGCTTACAAGAGTATCAGCAGATCAGGGAACTATAATGCATATGTCTTTGGATTCAATGAGAAGTCTTGGGCACTATATTGTGCCAAGAGTTATACCTTCAGAGGTGACAACCAGTCCCTCAGCATCTCAGGCCCTAAATCCTCCAGAATAGGAGTGTACCTGGATCACAGTGCAGGTATTCTGTCTTTCTACAGCGTCTCTGAAACTATGACTCTTCTCCACAGAGTCCAGACCACGTTCACTGAGCCGCTCTATGCTGGACTTCATCTGTATGCTTCATCTAATGGAGACACTGCTGAGTTGTGTTAACCAAATAGGCAGCATTACTTCCCTCCGACCTTCTGCATGCCGACTTTTCGACTACCCGCCCCTGCAACTGGAGGGTAAAGGGGGGGCTGGAGCCCGCCCCTAGCATTGGGCAAGAGGTGGGGTACACCCTAGACAGGTCGCCAGACTACCACAGGGCCGACACATAGAGACAGACAAGCATTCACATCCTCATTCACTCCTACGGGAAATTTAGAGTCACCAATTAAACTTAGGCCGCATGTTTTTGGACTGTGGGAGGAAGCCGGAGTCAACAGTCGATGTTACATAGAAGTGGCGTACATCATCTTAAAGCCTGGATCCTCAAGATTAATTAGAGATGCAGCTCAGCACTGTGTTACAACAGCTGATTATTAGCTTAGCATAGCATAGCACAAAGACTAGAAGCAGGGCGAGCCTGGCTAACTCCAAGGGTAACAAACTCCACCTACCAGCACCCCTTATGGTCACTTATTAACATGTTATGTCTTGTTTTTTTGAGTTGCATCTTTAAGTGGTCCAGACTATATTAAAGAAATGGACTAAGCCACTGTTTGTTGGACTACCGGTTTCAAGCCTCAAGTTTGGCATTTTGGTCATCGCCATCTTGATTTCTTAGAGACTGAAGTGACCATACTTGGGCAAGAGGGTGGAGCTATACGATCTGACCTACCCCCTGCTGGCTTTTTGTATGCATTCAGGTTCTGCACTGGTCCCATCCAGCAATATCTGTAGGGACCAGTGCTGCACTACTGTTATACTGTGGATTTCTTCTTCTTCCTCTTCCGGACGCAATTTCGTCCCGCTACTAGTCCTACAACTTGAAGAGTTGCAGGACAAATTATATATATCAAAATGTGCGGTTTGATCGGGATCGGTGTGCTCTTACTTTTCTCTACAGAATACGAATTTTTCGCGACATCAAAATTTTGCATTGAAGTGAATGGGACGGCCGACAAAAAATGAGAGAAAAAGAACAATAATTTAAACTTTAAACACTAGACACAAGTCTTGTGTATCGGTGTATTGATCCACGTTTCGATAGGTCATATAGTTTTTTATCAATCCCTGTTCAATGACCATGATCATTTTTGGAGAAATTCTGAGATTATAATGGGTGTGTATTGCACGGAATGTTCGTGTCACAGTGTGTGACATCATCACCAGAGTGTAGAGGGAGAGAAAAAACTGTCAAAAAATAAATTTGAAAATTGCGCTCCAGGCCGCAAATTCCACTCTACAGAAATAATTTATACATAGAAACGTAGGAAAATTAGTCTTCTCCCTCACAATCCTCTGGTAAAGCTGTCAGAGTTTTAGTTTGGGCGTACGACGCACAGATTCGCAACCAACACCACCAACAGCCTCATTGGCTACCAGTTAATTCTGTTTAATGCTTTGATCTGATTGCCTTTGTAGTGGGGCGGATTAGCTCAATATTTTACAACAATCGTTCACTTTGTGATAAAAGCATGAAATTTGGTAGATGTGTTGGTGAATATGTTTCGAACAAATCTGGATATTGGGCCACCTCAAAAGCGCCCCCTAGTGGCCGTGGCAGGCATTTGTTATACGAATAAATCAATAATGAATAAAAACTGCCCTTTTAATAATACCAACTGGTGATGAATTGTATATTGTTGGAAAGCCTGATTAGTCACCTTTACAACGAGGTACAGCTTGTAAGGATCGTGCATTCATGGAATGAGCAACGGGGCTAAACGTGTGGGTAGCAACCCCCAAAAATGTGCATCCCCTGTGTAGTGGGGTGGATTAGCTGAACAATCGTTCATTTTGTGATAAAAGCATCAAATTTGGTACACTCATTGCTGAATACATGCTTAATGAATGTGGATATTGGCCCATCGCAAAAAAAATTCTGATGGCTGTGGCGGACATTTTTAAAAATGGTCATTTAAAAGCGGCCATTTTTTAAAATGGCCGCCGGTGGTTACTGGCGAGGAATGCTTTGCCTACCCTACAGCTGCTGTTTCATGTTTTCAGCACCACAAATATAATTTAGAGACATGTTAAAGTGACAAAAGCTTTATTACAGTCTAATAGAAAAGAACATTAACTTTGTATAACGTCTTATTAGGTCTTGATATTCCCATTCACAGGCTACGGCCTCCTCTTTGGCTTGTATTCTTCTGTTGCTCCTTAAAAAGAAAAAATAATTTTCAATATTGTATGACCTGCAACAATAAAAACAAAACACATTTAGACAGAGAAAAAAATCATACATTTTAAAAATTCTACTAGGGTTACTTGTAGCAGGTTACTGTTTCTGGCAAAATCCTTGTACTGAGGTGTGTGACTTAGTCAGGCGGCTTAGCCAAATAAAGGGGACACGCCGGACAAGAGCACCACATTTTTTCCACATACTCTCTATCATTATAGGTTTCAATTTTTAGTAGGAGCCACTTCATCAAGATTGCGGTGATGGCAGCCATATAAAGTCTATGAGAAATGCTATATCTTCCAAGCCACTTAGAAGGTCAATCTTGGTGTCAAAATATACATTTTCTGGGTCAAGGAATCATTTAAAGCTATTGAGAATATCACTAGATGATTATTTGATCAAATAGATATGTTCATTTTCACTCAGACTGGGCAACTCGCTTCAAGTGCTGCAGCAGGGAATCCTGAGTTGAAACTGTTTGGAATCAATGTTCACGGGAGAGTGTGGATTAGCTGCCATGTACACTGCTAAAAAAATCAAGGGTACGCTTTCATCTCATGTCAGATCTTGATCAACAAATTATTTACAGTGAGTCATCCAGTGATATTCTCAATAGCTTTAAATGATTCTTTGACCCAGAAAATGTATATTTTGACACCAAGATTGACCTTCTAAGTGGCTTGGAAGATATATTGGTTCTTATAGACTTATGGCTTATGGCTTATATGGCTGCCATCTCCTATCTGCAATCTTGATGAAGTGGCTCCTACCAAAAGTTGAAACCTTTGGTGATGGAGAGCATGTGGAAAAATTTTGGTGCTTTAGTCCGGCGTGTCCCTTTCTTCTCAAATCTGGTCCTAAGCCGCCTGACTAACTGTGATGGAGTTATAAAATACATTTAAAAAAAGAAAAAAAGAACCACATGGGCAAAGGAGACATTACATATAGTGTGTGTGCGTGTGTGTGTGTGCAGAGAGGGATGTCCACATTCCACAGGACATAATTTAACAGTGTCTTATTAAGCTTTCACACCCAACAGCCACTGATACATGTTCCAAGCTAACTAGCTAGCTTAAGTACCTATTTTTGCTATCTTGCTAATTTACTTTTCCGCCAAGGCCCATGATTATTGTTTTTCTCTGTAGCCTTTATGATGTTCATAGCATATTTTATTCATAATTATAACAGGTGAAATAAAATATTTAGACATACCTTGATGGACAGTCCACTGCACTGCTTGTCCCAGGAAGCAAATGCTAGCTAGCTCATTTGCTAGCTAGCTCGATGGCTAGCCCGATTGTGGTGGGGCAGGAAAAATAACTGAAAGAGTGTCTAACTGGATTTTTGTTAATTTAATATGTGTATTTACATTTTTTTATTTACGTTTGTATATTTAGTTTAAATTTTTTAAGAAATAATTTAAATATTTTTTGTAATTTTAACGAAGAAAATGACTGCTATGGCCACTAGGGGGCGAATTTGCGATGGCCTAATATACAGATTTGTTTGAAACATATCCACCAACACATCCACCAAATTGTGTGCTTCTATCAAAAAATAAACAATTCTTGTGATTTATTGAGCTAATCCGCCTCACAGGGGATGCACATTTTTGGGGGGTGCTACCCACACGTTTAGCCCCGTTGCTCATTCCATGAATGCACGATCCTTACAAGCTGTACCTCGTTGTAAAGGTGACTAATCAGGCTTTCCAACAATATACAATTCATCACCAGTTGGTATTATTAAAAGGGCAGTTTTTATTCATCATTGATTTATTCGTATAACAAATGCCTGCCACGGCCACTAGGGGGCGCTTTTGAGGTGGCCCAATATCCAGATTTGTTCGAAACATATTCACCAACACATCTACCAAATTTCATGCTTTTATCACAAAGTGAACGATTGTTCAGCTAATCCGCCCCACTATTGATCTTTGATGTGATTACAGTTACAGATACACACACACACACACATGCATACACATGCTTCAAACACACACACAGGTAACTTTATGCGATTTTAATTACACACACACACACACACACATTTTGAAGTTAAAGGGCATAGTTATAAATCTCTGAAGAATCTCATCATAGTGTACACACACCGGCAGTAGCCCCCGTGGCCCTTTCAAAATTTCCCCAGAGGAAATTTTCTAGTTAATCTTACGACACTGTGGTTTGAGACAGAAATGCATGAATCGTAGTTTGACTTTTGGTCCTCACCTCTCGCTCTGTCCCTGTAAATGAGTCCCAGTAAGACGGTGCACAGCAGGTACGGAGACGCCACCACCAGGTAGCGAACCAGTGTGAAAACAGAAAGCAGGGGAGGTGGAGGATCCCAGCCTGCAGGTGGCGCTGTAGAGAGAGCACTTCATATTAATGAGTAAAAAAAGCAACAGTTCAAGTTCAAGTTTGGAAACCATTCTCAGGTTTTATGCAGCGGTGGAGGACATATTTAGATATTATACTTTAAGTAAAAGTAGTAAAAGTCCTGAATTCAAAATGTCACTTTAAAAGTACGGAAGAATTATGAGCAAAAATATACTTAAAGTATCAACAGTAAAGTAGTCATTGTGCACATGGGCCCTGTTATTCTTTTATTTTGTCATTTATTCTTCAATTTT
This sequence comes from Centropristis striata, assembly GCF_030273125.1. NCBI lineage: Eukaryota > Metazoa > Chordata > Actinopteri > Perciformes > Serranidae > Centropristis > Centropristis striata. The sequence goes on from NC_081533.1 coordinate 34,078,490, forward strand.
GAATCAATATAAATACTGTACATGTAAAGATGTTTTAAGGTTTTTGTTCATCAGTGTGTTGCCAATTAAGATACTTTGTATACTGGGTAGATTAGTAGTATAGTACTGCATCATATCATATAGTTAATTGTGGGTTTTTAAAAAAGATATACTGCACACTCAGTAAAAACAACATCAGTGCTGGTGTAAATGTAAATGTCGACATTACTTACGAAATAAAAATCTGCATTTTATGGTTAAAATGTCTAATGTGTTGAATCAGCCCTGAACCTGTGAGGTCACTGTTGATTTGTGAATTTTGACATTTCCTTAAAAAGTTGATCACTAAAAGAATTCTGAGGTAATAAATCAAGTGAGAAGTTTTGTCATTTTGTATTGAAATGAATGGAGCCAAATGCTTCTGCAGCTGCCGTCAGCGCCCCCTGTTGGAATTTTACTAATTTTACTATTTGTTGGATATTGTTGGACTTTACCACTAATATAATCTCACCTCTGACAGCCAACCAGCCGTCTGGAGATTCTCCACCTCCAGAGACGTTACACTTGTAGAGTCCTTCATCAGATGTAGAAACACTGTGGATGGTCATCTCTCCTGTAGAGCTGCTGCTGATGAAGAGGCCGTCTTTATAGAAATCTGCTGAGATGTTGTTGGAGGAGAAGGTCGACTTGGTTCTGCAGCTCAGAGTCACAGCGTCTCCCTCCATCACAGGGACAGCAGGACTCTCCAGGATCACTGGACCACCTGAGGGGGAGAAGATGAGACATTATTGATCTCCTGGGACAGTGGAGAGGGTTACACCTTCAATTAAAGTGTCAGAGTTAACCCTTTATCAGGCAAAGAACTACACTACCGGTCAAAAGTTTTAGAACACACCAACTTTTCCAGTTTTTTATTGAAATTCAAGCAGTTCAAGTCAAATGAACAGCTTGAAAGGGTCCAAAGGTAAGTGGTGAACTGCCAGAGGTAAATAAAAAAAGGTAAGCTTAACCAAAACTGAAAGATAATGTACATTTCAGAATTATACAAGTAGGCCTTTTTCAGGGAACAAGAAATGGGTTAACAACTTAACTCTATGGAGTCTTGGGCTATTTTGTCCATTTTTGAATTCTTTTCATGTCTTTGTAAGTCATTTTGTGTCTTTTTTTGGTCATTTTGTGTCTTTTTTTGGTCATTTTGTGTCTTTTTTTAGTCCTTTAGTCCAACATAAAATGTGATTTTGAATCTTTTTTTTACTTTCAAAACACTATCATGCTCAATAAAGAACTTTAAATGTTGCAAATGTGCATTAATTTCAGAGTATACTGAGACATTAAACTGCATCATTTTCAATTAAATTCTGGAAAAGTTGGTGTGTTCTAAAACTTTTGACCAGTAGTTTATATTTGGTAACTTCAGGTAATATTTTGAGAAAAAAGTTGCAAATTTACTAGATTAAAGTGGCAAATCTAAAAGAAAAAAAGTCGCAGATTTAAGAGATTTAAAGTGGGAAATCTGCGCAAAAAAGGCTAATTTAGGTGGCACCATAATTCATGTGATATTAATTGGGATGCTGAAAGAAATAAGCAAAAGACCAACGAAAAAACAAACTTAAAACAAAATGTACTTAGCCTTAAAGATCAACAATAAATACAGTGTTTTTAGTAAAACTGAAAGATAATAAAAACATTTTTAGACAAGACAAGAAAAATGTACAATCTACAAGAAAAAAAGTTGCAGATTTAAGAGATTTATAGTAGCAAATATACGCGAAAAAAGTTGCAGATTTACAAGAAAAAAGTGTGAAAAAGCAACTTTTTTCTCCCAGATTCACCACTTTAACCCTTAATAGAACACTCATTGAAATACTTGCAAATTCCAAATTTCAACCCTAGAGAATATTGGAGGATATTACATACTGCCAGAATGTGGAAAAAAAAAAACATGCGAAAATAACATTTTGAGAAAAAAGTTTACGAGATTAAAGTGGCAAATCTACGAGAAAAAAATGCTCAGATTTATGAGATTTAAAGTGGTGAATCTGGGAGAAAAAAGTTGCTTTTTTCCCACTTTTTTCTTGTAAATCTGCAACTTTTTTCGCCTATATTTGCCACTTTAAATCTCTTAAATCTGCAACTTTTTTCTTGTAGATTTGCCACTTTAATCTAGTAAATCTGCAACTTTTTCCTCGAAATATTACCTGAAGTTACCAAATATAGTTCTTTGCCTGATAAAGGGTTAATACTGCTATATATTATGACAATGAACTTTTAAACTGCAGCTCGTCTTTTCTGAATGTGCATGGGCAGTTTGTTCATAAACACAGTTACAGTTACAGAAAACATGTAAATATGATTCTTTAACCCAGTTTTCATTAAATTTTAAGATATATTCTCAATGACGAGCGCACCGTGTGATAACGCCAATTCCACTGATGATTATCTATCCTGAAAATTTAACTTTTTCAGTCTCTAAAATGTATAAAGTTTAGTTTTTTTGCCAAAAATATTCATGATACCAAGATACAAACCAAAGACCAGCAGGAAACGTTCCCTTCAAATTATATATGTATTAAATATGTATTATATATGTGCGGTTTGATCGGGATCGGTGTGCTATTACTTTTCTCTACGGAATACAAAACTGCGCAAAATTTTGCATTGAAGGAAAGACAAAAGTAACATTTATTTATGTATTTGTTCCTATGTAATTTTTTTTCTTTATTTTTTTGCTCTGTTCAACTGGTGGATGAGAGACAAAAATAACATTTATTTTTTTCCCCATATTTTTCTGTTTTTCCCTTTTTTTTTTTTTTTTTTTGCTTTGTTTAACTGGTGGATCTTTTTCTCAGGCTAATTTTTATGTTTATTTTGTCTTTTTCATTTATGAAAACATGATTTAGGATAATTTTTTGCCAAAAAATGAAAAAATAAAAAAACCTAAAAAAAATTCACCTGTTTCCACAGACAAAAAATTTACCTGAATTCCTTCATAATGTCACCACGAAATAAAATCAGACTTCCCTCTGCAGTATTAATATATATTAATATTTGTGTGTGAGTGGTCCTACCAGTGACGGTGATGTTGACGCTGTTACTGGTTCCTGTGGTTCCGCTCTGACACCAGTACTCTCCGCTGTCTGTGGCGGGGAACGCAGCGGAGACGGAGCAGGAGGACGAACAGGGACGCACCTGGACAGGGACAATATGATATAATATAAAATAAAATAATATAATATAATATGATATAATATAATATAATATAATATAATATAATATAATATAATTTAATATAATTTAATATAATTTAATATAATATAATATAATATAAAATAAAATAAAATAATATAATATAATATAAAATAATATGATATAATATAATATAATATAATATATATAAAATAATATAATATAATATAATATAATATAATTGAATATAAAATAAAATAAAATAATATAATATAATTGAATATAAAATAAAATAAAATAAAATAAAATAATATAATATAATATAATTTAATATAAAATAAAATAAAATAAAATTAAATAATATAATTTAATATAAAATAAAATAAAATAAAATAAAATAAAATAAAATAATATAATATATTTATGGACCCACCTCTCCGTCCTGCATCCTCTTCATCACCGTCCACGCCGTCTCCTCCTCCTCTTCCTCTTCCTCTTCCCCGTCGTCCTGGCAGCTCACAGAGAAACTGTCGTATTTAAAGAACTGAGATCTTTTGGGGGAAACTGAGGGAGAAACTGCAGGAAAGCCTTAATGTAAAAACATCAATAAATACTGATTTAACTTTATTACATGAAGTTATTTTGTTACCTCGAGCAAAACCAAAATCCAGAGAATTCAGCACTAAACCAGACGGAAAGAAAGAAAAACAGAGAGAGTCAGACTTTGTGTTTCTATTAATAACTTCTACAGAAACATGCAGAGAAAAGAAAACAGAAAAAAACTTTTATGTTGTTGTGTTTGTGGTTTTTTTTTGTTGTGGTTGTCCTTTATATTATTCTTTGTATGTTATTTGTGT